>NW_026853689.1:0-185332 GCF_026571515.1 Ruditapes philippinarum | reverse complement strand
CAAGATAAACCAAATACTTAAAGCACTTTCTTACTTACAGTTTTTTTTATCTCGCTATATATCATTGATCGCAGCGAAAATTTCAAAACATAAAAAGGCTATATTCGAGTGATAATGCATGACGATAAACAATACAATTATCGACTTTATAGGTTGCTAGATACCTTAAAATAAGAATATAAACTGTCAAATCGTTTCAAAAAGTAGTGTCGGATGGTTCTACACTCTGATAAAGCATAGATTTTTGTTGAATTAAATTTGAAGAGTATCAGTAAAGAAATGAAGTAAAATAGATAAATAGATAGATAGAATACATGTTAAAAAAGTCACATGAAAAGATTATCAACACCAGTAATTGTAACGACGCTATGGAATGCATGTTTCATATACATGTACATTTTTTTGGAAGACCTAGCACTCTCCGGGTAGATCATATAACTGCTAACATTATCAAATTAGAGTAAAGTAAGATAGCTATTTTGTAATGTGAAAAGGTTTATGTAATACTTTTAAGTTCTGCAGCCTCAACGTTATTTCACACATAAACCAGTGATTGGTCATGTGGTTTTAGGTGGTAAAAATGCTCGAGGAAATCAGTTCTACGCTTGGTTTCGATTGTGAAGGACAATTTTATTCAAATTCGAATATTGTATTTCAGCTAGTTGTATATGGCTTTGCAGTAAATATTTATGATAAATCGGAAACATAAGACATTAAACAGATTTTATATAAAATATGTAACAGTCATACAATCATCTATGTTGGTAAAATGTTTGTAACAAGCTATATAGGTATACTGTAACTATTAATTCTTATTCAGTGCTATACTTTTCAGTTAGGGGCAAATCATATAATTGTGCTGTCCAATGTATACATTTTATAGATAACTTGCATTTGTTAATTATTCTGTCTTGTAATGTATATATCATATTTGTAAACTTGCTCTGTCTGTAGTTATTTAAAACTGGTTGTGTAATTGTCGTTCAAGTCGTCATGTATGATGAAGGATAATAAATAAATTATATGGTTTGTCATATGATAATGTATTTTTGTATGTATGAAAACGAACCTCTACAATAACATGTACTTGTACACACTGCTCAAATAATAAACAATCGTAAGCCTTGCCCATTGCAAAACTGTGTTTCTGTTTTGTGCTTAATAAGGTTAAGACAGCACTTTCCTCTAACGTTTTAACGGTTTACGTGAAGTTTTCCTCATTTTCTACTGATTCAGTCGGTGCAATGTTTGAATAGTGCTCACCGGCCGAATCTTGTCGGATAAAATGTAATTCGGAGATAGAGCTACTTTGTACTTAGTCAGTTACAGTTGAGGAAAGTCTTTGAAGGGGCTTATGCATTTTATTTGAAGCACTTAAAAGACATTTACAAAACTACTTAACAAAATCGCATCTATTTTTGTATTTTTTCGCTGCCTTGAACATTGCACAATACTCCAACGTTTTAAAAAAAGTTTGAATGCCAAGTGACAGAAATATGACACAATATACATAGTGACTTATTTCAAGTTACTTCCCTTTTTAATAGTTAATATGTTTGCGCTTTTGCAGTGAAATATTGCCTAACATACTTTACTTTATTGTTGAGGTAGCAAGTAACGAGTGAATATGTGAAACATAGTAAAAAAACAGCACTATA
Source organism: Ruditapes philippinarum (assembly GCF_026571515.1). NCBI lineage: Eukaryota > Metazoa > Mollusca > Bivalvia > Venerida > Veneridae > Ruditapes > Ruditapes philippinarum. Next base: position 183,674 of record NW_026853689.1, on the reverse strand, counting down.
TTTTTTTTCATATACATAAATAAATGTATAAACCATATTTCCCTCTCACTGAACAGTTGAAGCGAACACTCGTATAAATGTGTTCTCTCTCATTGAACAGTTATAGCGAACACTCGTATAAACGTGTTCTCTCTCATTGAACAGTTGAAGCGAACACTCGTATAAACGTGTTCTCTCTCATTGAACAGTTGAAGCGAACACTCGTATAAACGTGTTCTCTCTCATTGAACAGTTGAAGCGAACACTCGTATAAATGTGTTCCCTCTCATTGAACAGTTGAAGCGAACACTCATATAAACGTGTTCCCTCTAATTGAACAGTTGAAGCGAACACTCGTATTTATAAACGTGTTCTCTCTCATTGAACAGTTGAAGCGAACACTCATATAAACGTGTTCTCTCTCAGCCGTCATGCTTTAATGTTTTTTTCTTTCAATATGACTATTTCAACTATATTTGAGTGTAGATGTTTTCTTTATATTTGTACTGGCATGCGAGCAGTTCCCGTACAAAAATCATAGTTACTTAAACATTATTTTTTATTGCGCTCACTCACCAAAATTTGAATGTTACACATCAATATTCGGCTCGTCACACAAATCATGGAAATTCCATCATGTTCTAACCATAGAATAACCCTTACTTATGAGGCCTCATATGGGGTACCTAAATTATCCATTATTTTGTATGAAGAGAAAGTAGTTCCCGTACATAAATCTAACCCATTATAATTACACAGTTTTATTATATCGGACCTATTTTTCATTTACAATTGTTGAACAGACCATTATCTAAGAGATAAATAGATGTAATTCAGGAAATAGAGCGTAGACTAAACGCGGGTATCTATTACCCCGGTTACCGTTACCCCAACGCATTCACATGCAAAAGAATGCTTGTATTCATGATATTTTACGCATCAAAGGCATAAAATTATTTTATATTGTAATATTGGTCAAAATTCTGATAATTAAACAAGTTTTCATCACATTGCCTACTTATTTGTAAACAGGTGGTATTAGTGGAAAACCCTTTATCAAGCCTCACGTGTAAGAATTTTTGCGCATGCGCGCAATGACGGAATCCCCCAGAGAAAACAAGGTCACGTTTTGACGACGCACAGGTGAAAGTGATTTAAAATGAGACTTTTTATACGTACTGCCAAACTGACACTTAGATTTTGTCTCGTTTATGTATCTGCTTGATTTGAAATGAATTTTTGAAGAATGCAGGTAAAAATCGAGCGTTTAAATGAAAAATACGGGTACTGCTTCTGTACGGGAACTGCTCGCATGCCAATAGTGTTCCATAGTTCATTTAATACTGTTCAAATGTTTATGCAATGATTATTCTATTTAAGGATAATCTAGTTTGTTTATGACTTTAAATAATTCAGTTTTCAACTTTTGTGTTAATTTGATATTTAGTTTAGGCATGTTAATTACAATGATCTATAAAAGTTGTTCTATGCATCATTATGTCTTTAGATGCTATTGATGTGATGATTGTGATCATATATGATTTTTGTTTAATTTTGTTGTTTGAAAGGAAAAATAAATGTGTAATCAAAGGTTGCTTCACTTTTGCTTCAAACTTTTACACTGATAAAAAAAACTAGATAATAGCAAACAGAAAGAGTAAATTCTAATTTTTATTCTATCAAACAACAATTTCTTATTTGCTTGAAACACTTCTACTTGTGCAGTGCATTAATAAATTGACATTTCTTTTACATGTTCAAATCATGTCTTTGTAAATTAAAAATGAGCCTTGCTGAGTTTTTATATTGAACTTGCTTCTGAAATTGCCTATTGTGAGGAGAAGAATTTGGCCCAGTGAACAGACTTTCTTAAACTTCGCAAGATTAAAGTAAATCATAACTGAAACAAATTTATGAAAAACTTTATACTTTTAGAGATATCTGCGCCAGAAAGTGAGATTTTACTACTTAAGATTATTTTTCAAGAATAAATAACTTTTCCTTTTTAACATGTAAATGTCTGTTATTGTAACATGCCCCATTGTCAAACCAAGAATATAAGTAAACAAGCTTTTTTTATTTGCAGCTAGCGACCCACATTTAACAATCCACGGCCCTAATTATAATATAATTGAGAGAAAAAATATTATCCGCGCATTTCTGAATTTGCATTATTTCTTTGCCCATGTCTGTAAGCATTTTCCCGCCATGATTTTGACAAATATAGATTTATTTACGCCAAATCCTTCGCAATGATAAAAGACGAGCTGGATCTGATGTACGAAGTATGGGTAATAGAATCAATTCATGGGCACGAGATATTACCAATAAATACGCAATATGTTGCTATTGTAAACAATTATATTGTATGGAATACATGATAGTCTTATTATAATATAAATGCTTAATCGGATTATGAAGTCGGCATATGTGTTGTATAAGGCCGGGCAGGGAAAATATATGTTTTATACCCAACACTAAGACTGAAAAGATATATTTTAACTGCGTTCAAATGTTAGCATGTTTTGTAGACATAACTATTGAAGAGGACACTCATAATCTTTATAGCTTTCTGCCCAATCCAAAATGTACTTATTGTTCACTTATTAAATGTTTTGTTGAATAAATACGTTTAAACCAACTATGTTTTTTTTCTATTTGGGGAATGTAAATGATGCTGTCTCAACAACAAGGATTTCGGTATGTTACTACATGTACATGTATATCTGAATTTGGTTATATTAGATTTGTTTCTTGCGTTTATATGATAAATGAAATAAGGAGTTATTGTGGGAACTTTTTAAAAAATGTACTTTTTCTTCACTTATGTTAAATATGTGATCAATTTCACAAATAGTCATACGTACTTTGCCCCCAATTGTAAAAAATTAGTAAACATAGGAATCTGATGCATTAAAAGAAGAAATTCACTGAATAATTGAATTGGTTTTAGATATATTTTGTGATGGACAAGTCAATAATCGTTCAAATTTTTTATTTCAATCTTGTTAAATAATAGTCGTCATTATTGAAACATATCTTGTTACTAACAATTCTCTGTTAATTTTATCACTTTACTGAACTATTCAATGACCATTGTTGCGAGTTTGATCGTTGAAAATGCTCCATTTTACATGACCAGAAGTTTTGTCGACATATCGTGTAAATGTGGTTTATATATATATATATATATTTATGTATATGAAAAAATCTGTTGCTGTTTCTCACTATTTTTCACAGATTCACTCATTTGCGAGTGTCTGCAAAGCTACCATAGATATATATTTATTAAATAACTATGTTTGTAACGTCGATTATTCATTGTAACATTGCGGCATCTATATTATTGGTTATAAAAATTATTGACAGGTTATATGGCGGTTATATACGTTTGTTTTCCGAGTCGCTATTAATCAAAATTAATAAAAGTTCTCCAATTAAGAAAACGATGGTACTGAATTTGCCATACATGCATTTTATAGCTTAAAAAAGACGAACATCAAACATTTCTTTTGTATGACCTTATCAATTAAGTCAAGAAAAAGATCATTCCCATAAAATGAGATTTAAGTATGAAAATAGACCGTATCTTTCGCTGATGATACAGTGTAAAGACCTAGAAACGGCATGCCATTTCGTTTGTCTAGGCAACTGTTTTACATTCTTGCTGCAGGTTGTATGTGCACATGGATTTGTATCACATACATTGTTGTAAAGAATGGGGCAAAGAGTAGACGATCAGATGGAGACTTGTATACACAAGATGGCTTTTACATATCCAATGAGTATGATGTTACAGATGAACCCATTCAAAATGTTGGGAACTGGTCGAAAAATTGGAACAAAAATGCTTTTAATAGAGAAGATACAACACCTGAAATACTAGAAGGAGGTGATACTGAAAAAGACAAAGGAAAAAATGAAGAGGATGGAGAGAATAATGACAGTGTAGTGAATGAAGAAGAAAGCGAAAATAAAGGAGAAAAAGATGTCGAAGAAGGAAGTGACGAAGAACAAGGTTTCCCTGCACATGTTATAGAAGGGAAAGGAAATGAAAATGAAGAAGACAACGATAATGCTGAAGATGGTGAAGAAGAGGAAGGCGACGGAGAAGATTTAGAAAGGGGACAAGCTCATTTTAATGACAACGAGGACGTAAATGACATTGAAAATAAGGATACCGGAGGAAATGTACACGCTCAAATGGAAAACAATGATAATTTCAAGTGGGAACAAGACCAAAATGAACATAATGTAAACTTTCAAATGGATAATATCGGAGAAAGAGGTTTTAACAAACATGACGGGTTGTTTAAATTTCAAGTTAGAGATGAAGATTCAGAAAAAGCTGTACAAGACAATGCTGAATTATATGATAATGAAGAGAATAATAACGAAGAATTTGAAACGGATGGTAAAGGTGAGAACGATGTAGAAGATACGGAGGAAATAAGAAGAAGAAAATAGAAGAGCAGGCTAAGTATAGAGATTTTGATGATAAAAATGGCGCATTGGACTGTCCTTGACGAATGGGAGAAGATCGACAATGATGAAAGATGAAGATGCGGTAGGTGATGACAATGACACGATGATAATTTTGTTAAAAAATGGAAAAGACGAAATTAAGCCTATATGCTGAAGTAACGCGTTCCCGATAAAGATTCCTCAATGATACGCGTTTGGAAGAGGTAACAGCTACATTATAATGCCAAAGGTGATGTTTTAGTACAAGAAATTAAGAATTTACCAAAGGTAGACTCTAAAACAAGGCCGAGTTGAAACAAAAACGAAAATGTCTTTATCACGGTTATCAGCCATTTGCAAGATTAAAAGAAATTGAACATAATGATAAAAAATCTAACAAAACTATTACACCAGTGGGTGCATTGGGGGCTTAAAGACAAAAAACAGTAAAGAATTGAAAAAAATCAAACATGTTGAAACAGAAAAAAGATAAAAAAAAACAAGATAATGACATCCTTAATCAGTATCTTATAAAAGGTTATGATAAAATTGAAGAAGGAAAAAAAATAAAACTATTGATAACATGAAAGATTCAGATTCTGGATTATTCCTGTACAAAGATGCAAATAAGGATAACATTAAAATATAAAAAATGCGAAGATAAAAGTAAACTTTTTTACTAACAAAGGTGAGCCCGTTAAAATTTCAATCAATTGCATTATTGTAAACAACATGAAAATAAGTTATTTCCAAGCCCATAATAGGCTCTTGGAACAATTTTTACACATCCTTTGAATTCCACTTTGTTGTTTTTTTAAAACATGAAATGAACTAGTTTTTATACCTATTTGGCGAAAATAGATTTATCTGTTTCATAGACAATCTTTATAGATAATGAATAAAACATATCTATCTGGCATAAACTAATTCACAGAAAGCGTCATTTTAAAAATTGCATGCAAAATAAAGACAAAATTAAACCAATCTTGTATTTTACCTGGGAATATTGTAATAAAGGCGAGAATGGCACGGGGGTTACTGTTGACTATGAGAAAATGCCAAGCTGAGGAGAAACAAAGATGGATAAGTTTATACACAGTACACGGCTTTAATGCCTATATAAGTGGATTATGATTTCCGTCAATAGAACTTTTATTGCCCCAGAATATACGTAGTGAAAGGTTAGTTCAAATTTTCGTTTCATTTTAGCTATCAAAGGTTTTTACTACAATAGTATGTTTCTTTTTGTTCGAAAAAGTTAGGACTCCCTAAGATGATTTCAGGCATTTGCCTAAAGATGTGTTTGGGAATTAAAATCGTTCTAGATATTTTTCTTAAAAAAAAAAAAAAAAAAAAAAAAAAAAAAAAAAAAAACAAACAAAAAAAATCAAATTAAAACAAACAAAAACAACATTTACATCTTGAAGTCGCACATCTTTGTAAGGTTTATCAAATCCTGCTTACAGATGTGTGGTAGAATTTCGGAAAAATAAACATGTGCGTGCAATGTTTTTTTCAGCTGTAAGCAGATAGCCTATGACGTTTAAATCCTCGGCACCAGCAGATGCTAACCACAAAAACCAGCGTAATAATCGTTTTTCACAACGAGGCACGTTCTGTATTACTACGCTCTATATTTTCTGTGATCAATAGGACACCGGACTACTTACTGAAAGAAATAATTCTTGTTGACGACTTTTCAACTTTAGGTAAACTGAGTTTTATTAGCCAAGTAGATATTTTCCAGTCCTTTTAGATAATGAAGAATGGCGCAATGTAATTTATTATTTACCAAGTAAGTTTTCCCATAGTAAAATCGACTAATCATTATTTTAAAAGACAGGCAACATCTGTGCTTGAAAAGAAAACAGCAAGTATGAACGTGTAAGTTTTTTTTGAATACAAGGTTCAAGTGATAATTCAAAATGATGAATTGGGACGCACATTTCAACGGACAGTAAAAGTGAAACGGAGTCTAATCCATGAAAAAATAAAGAAGATTGTATACAAAATACTGAACATGTTATCATTTGATTACTGTAAAAAAGATAATTCAAATCTGTACGATTTTTCGGCCATAGGCGGTTCGTTCGACCTTGGCTTCCGGTATTCGTCAACCTATTCCCGGAATTTACCGGACATATCATCAGTATACTGTGTCATTCCAAAGCAATATTAATATTTTTACATTTAAACAGTTAAAAATACCCACTTGTTAGGGTTAATGTAAGTTTAGCACGAATGAGTAAAGGTGCTTCTTGTTGTTTTCAGCATAACTATATAATGTAATTGTCGATCCATGGGTGTATTAATTCTTTCATCATTTGTACATCATTAGTCTGTACTCCAGTAAACGTTCTCCGCTTAATCTTTATCCGAAACATTTCTTTATGAACGAAACAAAGTTGCAGTCTTGCTACATTAGTAGCAAAGGGAAACCATCACTCCGTGAGCTAACCATTCTATCTCTTTTTTTACAGCTGAGGATGGTAAGTCACTGGAAACAACCATATCACAAATAAGTAAAGCTCATCTGATACGTACATCGCAACATGAAGGGTTGATCAGAGCTCGTCTTATTGGGGCAAAAATGGCAACAGCCCCAGTATTTACGTTTTTAGATGCTCATGTTGAATGTCTTAAAGGTATTTTGATCCGAAGTATAATCGCGCCTTAATATACACATAGATTAAAACTTGACTTAACTTAAGAAAATTATTTGTTGTTTTGTACTAAGATATCACTTTTCACTAGTTGTTTTCTCAATTTGTAAAAATCTTTCAAATTAATCGCATTCGAACTCAGAAAAATAAGAACTACTATAAGGAAATCGTTATTAATATGATTAAGTAATCAAAGCATATAATGTTATTGAATGGAAGTACATAACTAACAGAAGTGCAGCATTATCGTAGTGTGTTTTTAGTATGCCAGTAAGAAATATATTGTGATGACCACCAAGCGAAATATTGTTTTTTGGTGGATATGTTAAGTAGATGTTCAATAGTATCTCTATCGTATGCTTTATCATGTTAAGCAGTCTTAATTAAAGTAGGATATTCCTGACTGAAAGAAGGTATCAGGTACAATCCCTTCTTATTTGAGAGATGGTTCGTATATTATATGAAAGATATGACACGAGCCAACTGATAGTATATCCTTACAAGACACTGCATGCTATCATAGTATCTCAGAGATAATAGTATAATCAAGAGAGAACGATGGCATATAATTAGTAAAGCTGAGTGAGCAGCATGAACAGTTCTCGCATCTCATCTGACAAAAGGTTGCATGATTTATTTAGCTTCATTACTGAAAGTTGCGTAAAACAAGAGAGATAGTTCTATATATTACGAAAAGGAGTTGGGGACATCATTCTATCTCGGAGTAATGGGTTGGATTGAGTAGCAGCAGCAGTAATTACAAATCGAGTGGTTCTAGGTACACCGCTAGCACTTAAATCATTAAGCTACAAGTGTGCGTTTGATAAAGGATAATGAAATCAATTAGAAGAATAGTTATTTATATTGAATTAATGTGATATATCAGTTAATAGTGTTTGCAATTCGTCTGATATTCTTGAAAAAGAGAAACGTTATAGCACTTGATGGAGAAGTAGAGTCACAAGCTATACAATTCTTATGCTAAACTTTCCATATGGAGACTTAAGTGTGGTTTCCTATAAAAATGATTTATGTCGGAGCTCTATTTAATACACAATTTATTTTGGATATATCAGAATATGTTTTTATAACTATTATAACTATTATTTATACTAGTATTATATAACTAATCAGGAGTTAAAGTCTAATTTAACAAAACCGTGTTCAATTTTTGTTTTATGCTTTCAATCATTGATATATCTGATCATTAGAATGTTCTATGAATCGTATGATCATTAAAGCTTATTGGTCCGAATGACCTGGTAAAACTTGTCTATGTGGAGTCGTCAAAATAAATTCACAGATAATTTCTTAGATCGATTTCTTGCCTATTGCGGTTACTACAGCTTAGATGATGCAGTATGTGTTAGTATTAGAGTGTACTCATTGTAGCTCGTATTGTTCTCTTTTATAGTATAAGGAAACACAAATATCTCGCAAAGGTATATGTTGGAGGCAGCTTATCCGACGTACTTTTAATAATTTTATTTGTACAATATTATTACGTGGATAGCGAAAACAAAATATAATGGGAATAAAAAAAAATGAATATAATAAACCCTCAATGAAATTTTCGTCTCACCGCTCACTGGCTTTTTGAGTATTTATGATATATACATGAGAGTATTTTGGATCATGCAATTCAAGAACAACATTATGTTTGCATAGTTCTTATTAGAAGTAAATCAGACATTGTAATGAATATCCATATTATGTCTATCTTATGAAAATGAAAAATTACAATTATATGGTGAAAGATGCAAAATTCGCATCTATAACTATTTACTATATAAATTTATATATATTCTTAAAAAGCAGCAAAAATTTATAATTAAAATGAACAATCAGAAGTTATTACTCTTAATTGCCATATACATGAATATATGAATTGTGATTGCTATATGAATATTATTAACATGCTAGTGCAGAGACTATGTAGAATATCTTATAGTAGAATTTGATGTGCAATTAAAATTATCGTTAATTGTTATATTTGTAGTGCAGTCTATCAAAATAAAATTTATAAATTGAAACTTGACATAATCACACTAGAAATGATGTCAGAGCACTATGGGCCTGTCTTTATGCAACGTATTGGGGCCTATATGCCTAAATGATAGTGTCATCGAGTAGATACATAAAAATACTTTCACAGACGTATGTTGGTCATTATGCTATCCAATTACATATAGTCTGTTGTTATTTGTTATTCACGTCTTTTGTTGTCAAGCGCTGTAAAGAGTTATTTCTTTGATCTATGTAAAAATTCTATTTACATAATAATGAACACTGTAATGGCACTTATTCGATATAGACTAACACTTAGATTCAAATAGTTTGTTGATTTTTATCATTATAGGTTATGCTTTCATTTATGCTAGAGGAGCTCTACGATATTCGATATGAGATTGGTTATGTCTTTTATTCATAAATAATGGTTAGTGCTGATGGTAGTATTATTTTGAGTTAGAGTTAGAACGAGAAATAATGTGCTATATATCAGATTCACTATCAAGTTAACGATGCAATCCCACTATATATACATTATGTGCTGTTGGGCACTTTCATATCTTCAGGCTGTCAAAGTTAGTAGAGAGTTATTACTGGCATACCATCTACGTGCAATAAGTTATGCATCATCTTGGTATGTTGTAATTAAACTAAGTAGCTGACATGCATAAAATCAGAGAGGATAACCGACTACAAGTAGTAGAAGGTGCGTATACTAGTGGATGTACGTTACTGTAATTAGCATATAAAGCATCAACACTATATAATTTATATGTAAAATACTAGAGAAAGAGAATACAATGTCTTGAACTAAATTACATTTTAGTCACTAATTTACGTTGTGTATATGATTTTATATATGTATGAGATTTGGCTTTTACATATAAATATAGTATTGTAGAATATAGTATTAACAAAGAAGATGTCTTCGCAGATCATCTGAGTACAATGAGGCGTATTTTTGACATTATTATATTAGTTATTATTCAATCATGTAGCATTTTAACGTCGATTTAGTTACAATAAATGCTACACCTTAATAGTTGAATCATTTTAGTATGAGAAATATTTTCTCACTGTTACATACTGTATTGTAGTGTCTATATTATATGTATACATCAGACAGAAAATGTGCTGTTTAAACTTTATACTCTAATCAAGTATGCGTGGTTTCTTGAGTGAGTTTAATGTATATGTGTAGTATCATCCATTTAGATATGGTAGCTCACAGCATATTAATATTTTATAAGGAACACATCCTAGTACTTATAGAAGGGACGTCATCTTGGACAATATGTTTTATATATCTTATATTAGGCAGGAGGCTCACTATATAATATAATAAGTAATAACAGGAGATCATAGACGCCCGGAGATGCATATCTTTGTGTGTGGTTGAGTTTAGAAAGATTATTGGACACCTCAGCTCATTAAGGTAGGAATAATCAATACCTGAACCCAGTCACAAGAAGTGCATTCATCAATTCTATAATATGCCTGTTAGGTTAGAGAGAGCACTGAGCGCGCCTTAGTAAGTATCAATATAAATATGATGTACTATAAGCTATTTTGCCATATCAATCCGATAAGATGATCAATAAAAATATAGATGAATGATGAGATAGACATTAATATAGTATAAATATACAAGAAGTTTGTCATCTCGCATTTATCTCTTAATAGAGTGTTAAGTTATTGCAGTAAGACACTTGAGAGATCTATTAAGGCAAAATTCTATTACAGTAAAGTGTAGCAATTCATTTTAATATTATCTCTTAGACTGATATAGTTGTGGATTATATAGTGTTTTTGAATAGATGAGGACATGCGGAGCATAATTGAAACTTAAAAATTTACTATCCATATGGACCTAGTTTAATCTACAATGCATCACAGTAGATCATTGTGTGATTGACTCCTGGTTATATATAGTAGTCAAGCGTGTCGATTTTCCCGTGTTATATTATCAAAGGTTAATATACAAATATGATTTCATAATATTATATCTACAAGAAGTGCATAAATTATCTAACAAGTACAAAATACTCACTAATCAGCAAGTGTTATCGGATGCTAGTGAGAAAGAGTACATGGCAAGTTAATTATCATAGTGTGTTTATTAGTAGCTAGCAACAGGTAGAGTGCTTACCAAGGATGATTGCGCTAATCATTATCGGTATATCAAGTGTGTATCTACAACGTAGCACAAAGTATACAAGGATCAATAACAAGAACGTGCATCCGCATTATACTAGTGAGGTGTACTCAAGAGTTAGGAGAACAGAGACACATTGAAGTATAAACGCACAACAAATTTCTACACAATATGTAAATGCTCATACGGACTTGTCTTGCCTGTGCTGGATTGGATTTAGTTTAGAGAATTAGAGACAATTCGAAAATTATAAGAGAATAACGGACACTCAGGGAGAATTATAAGTTTGTTCACCTACAGTATGTATCTATGATGTGATTTTATCATCACCTGATACGAGGATAGGTATTAAGTAAATATTAAATTACAAGAACGTAAGGTTCATGAAGTCTCATAAACGTAATGTGAGTGTTTTTTATTCCAACCTTAATTTAGCAGCATATACAATAAAAAAATAGACACACGATAATTGCATCATACTAACTTTATCTACAATTAGGTATGGATTTGGCTACTCAGTAGGACAGTCAAAAAGTTCAATATAAAACAGATCTAGCGCAGAGAAGATGTAGAGATTCTCAGATCTAACATTTAGTGTGATATATTTATCTGAGTAATGATCAACGTTTTTAGTTTCACATATATAAGTTGTTTAAATGCTAATACTCCTAAACGCAAATGTAGAGGTTCCGCATGTGTATTCCGTGTATTTTTTTTTGTATGTTCTAGTGATAACAACAATAAAAACTGAGAGTATATCATAGCATAGAGATATTATCCTATGTATTCATTATCATCAACATGTAAATATAGCATGACTAATTACATTGTTAGAACAAGAACCATGAAAACACTATTTCTAAAATGCTTACTCAGGAAAGTGCATCAGTATCAAAGTATGTTTATTAGACATATATACAAGCAAAGCAAGATGCTAAATGATACATGTCTGGGACCTGACTAGTCTATATTTGTTCTGACCGCTCTAGTGGTTCATGTATGTGGGTGAACAGTCTATAAATGAATAATATGACGCATTAGGAACTAAAGAGACACACAGCGTTAGGATACTTGTAACAATGTGCGCGTCTCCTATAAGTATGGTCAATATAAGTTGTACGACATATAGTATACTTCAAAAATTTCATCCTTTCAGGAGGATCTTTACTTGTAGACCGGATTCCGCCATTGTACGATTATTAATTTGTGAGAGAGGATAGGAGTATGATGGAATCAATTAATTTAAGAAAAAGTACAAAGGTTCTTGAGATTTTAATGCTCTATTGCATCAATTGTAGACTTTCAGATTAGTATAGTACTTCAGGAAACACTATTTAAACGTGATACCGATCAGTAAAGACTGGTGCTTTACCGTAATGATTAAGGTCGTCTAGATCTGTCTTCGGAGGATAGAATAAGTAATACTTTGATCGTGTTCATATATTTTTAGCATACTACTATTTTTGCATCGACGCAACAAATAACATATTGAGTCTATGTCCTAACCGAGGTTGTCAATATAATTCGTAGTGATATAATGCGTAACGTCGCAGTTTGAACGCTCGACCTTATTGTTTACGTTACAGGTGGAACGGATTAAAGAAGATATATAGAAATAGTTAAGATATAATAATGCATTAAATAGATTTGTAATTACTCCGTAAATGTGGTTTGCTCTCATATGTGTTTAAGCATGTATTGCATTCTATATCAACATAAATATGGCGTAAGCTATAAGAAAATAGTAGATAGCAAGATACAGTTTGAAGAGGAGTAATATATTAGAGAGATGATGTTATTGACTTATCGAGATCATGTTACTCCGCACTTAATCTAGTTGCTCATGTTTTCTATTTCTAGCAGCATAAAAAATAAATCTAACACAGAAGTGCACATTAACTACGGTCGAATGATTTAAGATTATAGCACAATGCAACACTCACCTAAATCAGTATTCAAGAGTAGAACTATATATGCCTCTTGGGTAGTGTGCTTAAGTTTCTCACTATTTAAGAAGCACTTAGAATTGAGGAGATGAGATCAGTTTCACTTGAATTTTATTAGAGATATATAGATAGCGAATATTGTACAAGTACTATTAGATTCAAGATTGGTTGTTTAGATACAGTAATGCAGGCCTAAATAGTACGTGTTATGTAATAGAAGTGGTATAATCTAATCTCTACTGTACAGGGAGTCCATACATTTAGTAGCTGTACAAAAAGATAGATGCAGGAACAAAAATAATACAATCACATGAGTCACATAGAAGTCGCATCTATTGCTATTATATTGTATGTGTTGTTTATAAACAGAAGAATAAGAACAAGCACAATAGTGATTTAAATATCTACGAGAAGTGCATCATTAATCTAGTGTTATCAAAGCAGCATAATATAATACATCTTTCATTTAAGCATTTTTGTCAATGACTCGCTCAGTAGATTATCTAGTGCAATTTATATACACAATAATGTCACGACATAGAGAGATATTAAAAATCTATAAGACGTATCATTGTCATTTATAATTCTTAGACCCGGTGTTGTTAGTTTGTTGGAGTAAATAAACGGCAGCAAGATTAAAATCTACAAGAAGTTCATCAATATCATAGGAATGTCAAAAGTTATATCATATTATTTAGATTAGCAGCACCTATTATGATTTAGTGTATTACAACCAAAAATATATACGAGCATATCATAGAAGTTGCGATCGAGTTAATGGATGTAGCTTGTATCAAATTAAGTTGGTTGATGATAAATTATAAGAGGTAGTGCTAGCAATATATACTACTGAATAATCACGACACTCATAAGCAAGTATAGGACGAGAGGTGCATCTATATGTCGTCGGTATAGTTGTTGTATCAAATATTGCTACGAGAGAGAGGATTATAAAATAAAACAAATAACAATATCGACAGTGTTCATCATTGTCTTTGTGTGTATTATTCAGTAAAAGTAGTATATACTATAATCACACAATAGTATCTAACTAGAAGATTGCAGTTAATGAATGTACTAGGAGTGATTGAATATATTGGTTAGAAGCAGCCTTTAAATAGTTATATATGATAAATATGACTACCTCTGAAAAGACAGCGCTTTTATTATCGAGAGATAATGTTGGGTATTTGAACAAGTAGCAAAATACATGGCTAAAATGTAAATTGTAATCCATGCCTTTAAGAAGAACGATGCTATTTATTCGCTTTTATTAGGGTAAGGTGTTGATTTTGTAAATCGTACGATGTGCGAGGTCTAAAACTATATATTAATCGCTATAACAAACGCCAGTTTAATGTACATTGCTAGTACAATTTTTCCTGTAGTGAGTTATTTAGGAGCAGATTTATGCAAGATGAAAGTATTTAGCAATAACAAAAGATGAAGGTTCTCTAGCTTATGTGTAGAGCAATCTCCAGAGTAATAAGTGATAGATTCTTAAAAATTAGCACTTTAGAAGCTGGTGATGGTGAAGAACCAAATCTAGTATACCTAAAGAGGGAGAATTCTCTGTTTCTTTCAATAAGTATTGTGTCTATATATTTAGAAACTTAGGCTAAATGTAAAAGAAATAAAATCCTACACTCAAAAGAGAGTTGTGATTTCACTTCATCTCCTTAGATGTTGTATCTTATTATGATATGCAATACAAAAAGTTTATGGACTTTAAAATACATTCACAAGAAGTGCATTTATCAAAATCTTGTAGTGTATATTATATTAATAGTACGACTAACGACTTATTTCACATACAAATAGAGAGTGTTATTATAGAATGTTGTCTAAATATTATTACCGATGTTGTTAGATTTTTGCCTACATTTGATTAAAGTTAATGTCGTCATAATATTAAATGTAAAAATCTGATACAATAGAATGTTTCGCAATAAATGTAATTCATCAGTGTATACTGAGTATGTATATAAAATAGTAAGCAGCAACAGTTATTAATTCTACATTTACTTCAACTCGAAACATATGTTCTATCAAAAGACTAGACTATGGTCAATTTTATCCGTTTGAGATTGTCGATTTCATTTTGGTCAGCTTAGACAAGCAGAAGCTAAAGTTACTAAGGTCGCCGGCTATAATCACTTTGGCAGCACCAATCGACTGAGAGTGAAGTTGGTCGACATTTACAGTTCAATAGAGACCTAGGTATTCTTATCCTAGAGGACATGGGCAGAATCTCTACAGTGTGTCGATGGTTCTACACAAAGGGATATCTTACACAGGCTATCAGTTTCGCCATTGACTATGATTCAGCAAGTGCTGCGTACAATACAATAAAGTAAGACAACCCCCAAAGCAAAATGAGGTAATAAAAAGAAATATTCACATGTCAAGCAAAGGAGCTGGCATATCATATAATGCTAGACTCGTAGCATTGTCAAGGTGTGCTATATTTAGTTGATTTAATTCTCAGACGAAAATATGCTATACGCACGAAACTAATAATTATAATGACATCATAATCAAGGGAGTTTGGCATCAATTTATAAGGTAAGCTCTATATTTTAGAGATGACAACAGACGTATTGTTACTGTTGAGCATGAGATGGTCGCAATGCGTACTGTCGCTATCTTTATCATAAGGTATATAACTTATCATGAAAAGATATACGGAATACGATTGATTGGACTGTTGAAGACTTATGAGCTTTTGCCATAGTTGCCATAATAATGATGAAAAAAAAGTGCCCTGAAGTATCAAAAATTGTATTTTTTTTTGTAAAAATTATAAATATTAGGTGATGATTCCACGAGATGATTCTGTCTCTTCGAGAGGTAGAAGATCTGTGAAGCAGTTCTGGCGTACGGCCGAATAGAGTATAACCATGTGACCAGTGTAAGGTCTTATTTACATTCTGAACATATAGTATATGGGTCCTTTATCTAGGTGAAATAACCCTTTAAATAGTTAATAGGAAGCGATCATCCTAAGTACACCTAAATGACCTTGTCCAAAATTATGCTAATTGTAGAGGAATAATAATCAGAAATAATAAAATATATAGTACGAACATAAAATAAACTATACAGTCAACTAGAATATGAGAGTCACACATATATAGACATTTCACGCACTCTTTTACTATCTGAGAAGAGATAGGAAAAGGGAATTAACAACACGAATAAAAGTACATTTTTTATATATTACAACTCTTCTTTTCCAGAATTTGACATGGTTAGTATCAATCATTCTATCACTATTTGTCATTAGACTCTTAACATGCAGATGGCAGAAGAACAACAACATCCAGTTTTACTCAACATGTCGGAGCTATAGTATAGAATTTCTATACTGGGATTTTGGCGAACAGCCAGGAGAATAAATATAATCACACATTTAATTATTCCTAATGTGCTAGCTATATATGTAAGCATCGAGGAATATATTCAGCTGTTTTTAGTATTGTGAGAACGTATTGGCGATCACAGAAATGAATTGTCCTTTGACTACAATGTAATAATTTAAGCGATAACTTGATTGCGAGCGGAAGTTTGTTATTATCTTGTACTTGTTCCTTATAGCTCAGAATAGACCCCAGTAGAAAAAAATGATCGTCATACACGCATCGACGAAAGACTATTTGACGATTATGGTTAGGAAAAGACTTTTCAAACAGCTGATTCACATTAAAGTTTGTCGAACTATATATGCAGATGCAAATTGTTCCTTCTCGATTGGTTTTATATCTCACTTGCTTGCTCAATGTATATTGACTGTTATATGACGGAAAATTCAATAACGAAAACTATTCACTTTTTTATCCGAGTTTCAGATGTCAGAATGTGCTCAATATATGGAGAATCGCTTTGGCGAGGACACTTGATCGTGGAGCGTCCTGATCTAGTAACTTTTTGGGATGAATATTTCTCCATAGTTTAGAGCTTTTAACTCACCTCATGGTACACAACAAACACAATCATATTTTGAATATATTTTAAAATGGTAATCTAATGTAAACAGATTTATATTTACATGGCTGATGGTGATACTAAAAATTAGCAAATATTTATTTCAGTTACTTTGTATAATTTACATGGATAAATTACTCTTAAATACGGAATGAGGTTATTATCTTTGTGTAGTAAAGACGTAATTGTACGTATGGTATAATATGTATAAGCTGATACAATACTAAGTACGGAAAAGGCTATTGAGAGAATTGCTGGTTTAGTTAGACAAGGAAGAATAAAGTGAACTAAGGGGAAGAATTTGGATTAAACTCATCATGACGAAGTAGAAGTAGCAAATCACGATGAGAAGGATGCATTACATTAATAAATGTTTGAATTGGCTCCAAAATGTGTACGATTATAAAAGTCAACGTATGTACATGATTTGTATACAAACTGTATATAATAAACATCTTTGCTATTTGTTACACTCTTTCTTTTTCTATATATAAGTAGGTATCTGTTGTGAAATAATTTTCTACATTTCTTAAAAAAGTACATGTATTTGATCGACATTTATCTCTGATTTTTTTAATAATATGTATAAATAGTATTAAATATTAAAATAAACTTATGACGAATCGTAGAAGAATATCATATAAAAACAACACACACGTAGCCACACACTGAGTTAAAAAAAAACACAACAAAAACAAACGAACAAAATACCCCAAACAAACAAGAAAAAATAACAACAATAACAACGAGCAAAATCACGTATTCAAGACCAAACGGGTTGTAAGTTGTACCACACGCGTCTCGTTTAAAAGTCAACATTCTCTTTGATTATCACACAGGATACATAATATGTCAGTCACGTCAACAAGTACATGACCGTATTAAATAAAGCTGCATGGTCAACACAGATATCAATTATAAGCTCCCCCCTCCCCCAAGAAAAAACAACAAAAAAACCAAAAACAACAACAACAACAAATAAAAAACAAAATACACATTCCCTTCTTTGACGTAGAAAAGGGATAACAAACTACACGTAAAAGACATTTTTTTCACTCTTTTTTTCAGAATGGATGGTTATATAATCCTCAAGCTCATCTCTGTCTAGGACTAACAGCAGAAGAGAAAACACTTCAGATACTCAAATGCGAAAGTAACGATAGATTTTACTGGGAATGGCGAAACACCGGAAATGAAAATACTTAATACTTCAGAGCTATAGAGTCGGAAATATTCGGATTTTCGTGGTTGAAGTATTCGTAGAAATTGAATGCTACATGTATATTTAACGAACTTGATTCGGTGCTTGTATTCTTTGATGTATTTTACGAAAAAAGAAAATGATGTCACGGAAAATTTAGATTATGTTTAGGAAATATTCAAACAAGACTTCACATAAAAGTTGTCAACAAAAGTTCCGGTCTGCATTTGACTTTTATGGAATCAATGACAAAAACCAAAAATGAATGTTCACTCGTTGTAAATGTGTAACTGTGGAACATTCAGCGGATATAATCACGTCTGACCTATAACTTTTTTGTGAATTTTACATGTTTAACTATTTATCTCAGAAACGAACACAATCATTAGAATATTTTAAAATGTAATTAAAAGATTTATTTATTATGTGATGAGATAATATATATATTTATTTTATGCTTTTCAGTGGATTACTGATTTATCCGTGAAAATTATATTTGATAATTTCACAGTGAAAATTATCAAAATATAATTTCACTTTTTTCAATGACGAAACTACTTTTTTAAGATTTTCCCCATGTGGTACCTCAATTTTATTTTTACTGACAATTCTGACAATGTCAGGCTGTTAAAAGAAATAGCAAAGCTGAAATAGATAAATAACTTAAATGTCAAAAGTAATAAAGAGAGAAAACTTACTTCTTTTCTATCAAATTCCAATCACCAAATTTCGTCTCTAAATTTTTTTGTTTCGTTTTTGCAGTCTGAAAAATACATTCCTTCCCCATGCAAAACTGCTCTTGATGACATTTGGGCATATTAAAGTATCCTACGAGCAATAACTGCCGTATGCTTTATGAAAAATTGAAAGCATTGATAGCCATCACTCGTAGAATAAGTAAAATAACCCAGCGTTCCTTAGCAAACTTCCAAGTTTTCCATTTTCCTAGCTCCTTTTCTGAATGTTTTCACTTCTGTCAACACTTATTTCTTGTCTGTTACAATCCTCAAATAAGTTTTCTTTCTTTTAAAAAGGTGTATGACTAACAAATCCAAATTATATCCCTCTGAATCTTACACAATTATTTTCCTCCCATGAAATACACAACTTTAAAAAATGGCTGCCGCTTACATTTTACAAAGCCAGGTCTAATATAAATTCGCAGTAAGTAACAGAAATATGGATGGATGGTTGGACTTTTTCTCCTACAAGAATTGTTTGTTTTTATTATTAAAACAAGCGATCATTCATATTTTTTTAGTAAAATGAATAAATATCACCGTCATTTAACCTTGATTGGCGGACTTATTTTTCAGCTTAAGACTTCTTGTTTTTAATGAGAAATTCCGTCTAAATGGGGCTCTCAATGGGGGAAACAGATTTTAATATTAACGTTAAAATTATGGAAATTTCGTTTTAACTTGTTTTTAAGCATAAAATAAAAAGAAAATTTGTCTGTTTGTTGTGTAAGATGTAATTTTATTTCATCTCGTGAACTTTAAAAACAGTATTCTCACTCGTGGCTACGCCACTCGTGAGAATACTGTTTTTAAAGCCCACTCGATGAAATAAAATTTCATCTTACACACAAACAAACAAATATCCTCTATTTCTTTATTCATGATAATACTTTACGGTGAGTTATTATCTTTGTGTATAACGAATTTTAATAATGATTTCGCCTTCGTTCTCTATGGAGAGGGATGGTATCTTGCGATAAATATATATAGCATCATAATGTACCAGAAAAAATGGGCAGTATGTCTTTAGTTCTTTCTAGGAAGAATAAAACCAGAAGTAAAGATTTAGCTTAGAACTGAAGACAATCAATGAAGGATGCATTATTATAAATGTTTGAATTAATAAACGTCTTTGCAATTTGTTACACTCTTTCTTTTCTACATATATAGGTATCTGTTGTTAAAAAGTACATGTATTTGATCGACATTTATTTCTGATTTTTATAATATGTATAAATAGTATTTAATATTAAAATAAACTTATGACGAATCATAGAAGAATATCATATAAAAACAACACACACGTAGCCACACACTGAGTTAAAAAAAACACAACAAAACAAACGAACAAAATACCCCCAAACAAACAAGAAAAATAAAAACAATAACAACGAGCAAATCACGTATTCAAGACCAAACGGGTTGTAAGTTGTACCACACGCGTCTCGTTTACAAGTCAACATTCTCTTTGATTATCACACAGGATACATAATATGTCAGTCACGTCAACAAGTACATGACCGTATTAATTAAATAAAGGTGCATGGTCAACACAGATATATATATGAGAATTGTTAAATATGAAAGTATGTTAACACATGAACATAATATTTTTCATATATTCTTATGAAATCTATAATTTTGTAAGGTCCCCCCCCCCAGAAGTACTCGCGTGCAAAAAATATGGAAGTTCCAGTTTTTTTTTATATAAAACACAGTTTGTTTTCTTCGTAAATATGATGACACTGTAAAACAAAAGTGTTTGTGCTGGACAATGTTTTGACTTGGGGAACAAAAAGAAGTCACATGAGGTGTAGCATTAAGAGAGCACATCAACATTTTCCTGCTTCAGAAAGTCGATTACATAATGGGTGTATTGTGTGATGACGTATTTGTCATTTAGACAGCAGTTTAGCACATGCTCATCTTTAGCTTAAAGTGACATTATGCCCATCCAAGTGTGTATAGTCAGTGAACGGGTGAAAGTCAAAATAGGTTTTCATTTTGCCATAATTCCTTTTAATTTAATAATTAAGTTCGCATAAACATTGAATAACTCACAGATCCACACGAAATTTCTGTAAATATCCATTAGAATTTACCTATAATGCTTAGTTTATAGAAAGAGTGGGGCAGTCTTTTTAAATTTTAGACAGATTTATAATTTTACCCCAAAAAATGAAATAAGAAAACTGCCATTTTTTAAAGACCCAATCTAATTATGCTGTGTTTACATATAGTGTTTAAAGTTTAAAACATTACATTTATTCTCTGTATGCACTCAAAATATGTATATCTTACATTTTCAAAGAGACTGTATAACACTTAACAGTATTTACAAATACTAAATGTAAGCATTATGCATCTTTAAGGTAGGGCAACTTATATATCGGGACCATGAGTTGTGAAGAATGCGACATTAATTACATGGCCAGACTTTGCCACTGATATTTTGTTATAAATCTTTTGATTGGAGCGTAGAATTTTCAACAATGGCGAGATTTACAAAATAACGTGCCATTTGAAAACTTTTTGTTGTATCCAAAGAAATCGCCGTCGTTCTATTCCAGTTTTTGATGTTACAATTTTACACTGAAATGTTACAAAGAAGCGAATTGTGAGAACATTTTACCAAATCTTTATTCCCTTAAGCCATAACTAATTTGTGTAACCACTTGATTGAATAATTATCGGATAGCGGTATTTATATATTTATGTACTGATCTTCAATCGAACGCATCCGATATTTCAATTTTAACAGTTTGTTTTAATCGAGGATTTTTTAAACGTGTTTTCCTTGTTCGGGACATGAAATAAAGGTTCGCTATAGCAGAATTTCGTTTTAAGAAAGTACGTTTAAAGCGATGTGATTTAATATAGAATAGAGAAGGAATCGGTCGGGGATTTCATATTTAGTTATTCACGATAATTCGTTATAAGCGAGTTCGTTATAAGTGGAGTCGAATGTACTTTTGATAATTTTATACGCTCCTTTGGTCGAGAGATCTATCTTGCATTTATAACAATTATATTTGCCACCCTACAGACGAGACGGTGATGTGGTCATTTTGTGTCGAGACTTCTAAGAAAAACAAATTTGAATTTGAAACAAACGAATAACTGCCGAAAGGGGCATTTTAATATGTATGTCCCATGAATTTCATCAAATCATACGCCAAGAAAACAAAGAATTTAAATATAGGATCACATTCTGATCCTCTTTTAACCATTTAATATTAGTTAACACGAGTATGAAATCCTCGTTGTTCATCGAAATACTGACGCTTTACTTAGTGGTAAAACAAATATCCAGCACGGACCAGCAGAAATTCAACAGAATAAACGAATTAGAGACTTATCTTTCATGTGAATTCACAAACAAGCCGAAATAGATATACATGTACTTAGATTAAATATTTGTTAATCTCTGTAATTATGATAATGCATTATACTATAATATTTACTGCTCAAGTGGTATATTTGCTAAGTAAGGGATAAATCTGTCAAGAACGTCTCTCCTAAATATGTTTAAATAACCTCCCGTTTTACAATGTTTTCTAAAAGTTAAGCCCGTATAGTGTACTGACGTATTTTTTCAGAATGAATTCTTTTATCACTTATCAATCTACCAAATAATGTTTGCCGATAAAATCTTGGTCAAACCGAGCCGTCCTAGGACTTTGGAGTGAAAGTTTACAGTAAGACTGCAAGCAGATTTGACAAGATCGTAGACGATGTGACAGGAAAGGCAATTATTAAATCAAGTCAAACCAACAGAATGTTGCTGATAAGGGAAATGATATAAAATTAAACAAGGTAGGTGCAGATGAACAAATGAAAATCTGTAGAAGAAATTGTTTAAGCATTTCTGAAAAACAATTTTAAGCTTAAGGATATGAATGGTCAATGAATTTGTCTTTACCGAGAATTTGAGAGTAAATTAATGGATGTTGATCACAACCAATATACTAAACCATTTTTTTATCTTTATAATAAATGTTTACACGTCATACATTAGTAGAAGTCAAAGTGTTTGCAACTTTTGTCGCCTGTAGTGCACTTAGCAATGGTCAAACTGTTGAAGATTGTGCCTATATGAAAGACCTTAGAGGAAATGTAAGCATTTGTCACTTGACAACATAATTTGTTAGCTTCAAGAATTCAGTATATCTTGATCGATAATGTTTCGCTATTGTTATGTAAACTATATCAAAAATGCTGGAATAACGCCCGAATAATCATAATTAATGTTCTTTTGGATATTATCATAGTTAGACACATTATTTTCTCACGATTTTCACATATATTTTCTCTTGAATAGCGATAAAGAACATTCCTTGAAATTTATGTATATCTTATTACTGCAACAGAAACAAAACTGTAATGTTATGATTTATTTTATAACAAAACATAAGCAAATAATGTTTTTGCAAATTTGGTACATTGTATGACCATGGAGGTATGTGAAAGAAAGATTTATGCATATAAACACTTGTTAGCTGCATGAAGTTCAACACATTTTTTCTTTACGGACGGGTAACTATCGCTCAGTCTTAGTTGCAAAGTAGTTTGTCTTCTTTTTGTTTAAGGGTCAGGTGTGCATATCTAGCATGCACATTAGGTACAAGACAAATATATGTTTATATTGTTGAAGTTGTTGTTGAACGCCCTCCGTTGCTATGGTACGTCAATATAATGTACCGTTCTTCCGCGCATGGGCAATCGGCATAGCAAAAAACATCACTTTTGCTCCGAAACAGAATTATTAGAAAATTTGTTTTACTGTGAAGTACTGTGAAAAAAATATGAATGCATGTATATAATGCAAGACCCTTTATTGTTTTATAGTTATTGTAGGAAAGGGACAAATAAAGAACGCACCGGTTTTATATTACATGAATATATGATATCTTTTTGATTGTAAAACATGGCACAGGGCTTCGTTAATAACATTTTAATGACAATTTATAGGTTATTTATGATCTATTTCAATCATTTTAATGCATGCGCAACTTCAAAGGCTAAGGACAGACCTGCAATTCAGGTGATCTAATCAACTGCTAAAACAAAAAAAAATGTGATATTGCCATTCCTTGTCGATCAATTTTACATTGTTGAATTGATTACGACATCAAAAAAATCATAATAATAAAACCCCAAAAGCTTATATCTTTATAACACTGACTTCATTTAATGTCTTCTTTCAAGTTGTGAAAGAATCATATTAATTCATACTACACATATTATGCATGCAATAATTTTCGTTTTCGTTTAAGCTACTCGTGTATTTTATTTCATAAGTAAAATGAAAAAAGAAATTTCAGTTGATACTTAACTGGAATATAAGTTTGAAATAATGTCATACAATGTACCACATATTTTACGTATGCATATCCCCTCTTTTTATGTAATCAAACATAAGTAGATTAAGAGAAATTATCACCTATGTATGTAACAGTACATAGCCATGCCAACTTCACAATATTTTCCTTTGTATAAAAATGTATAATATCTCCTGTCCTCTTAGGCTTATATTGTTCGAATTTGCGCTGGTTTTGTATTTTTGTTTATTTATCAGGTGCTGTGCCAAAATGTATTTATCGTGTTTGTCCATTAATTTTAAGGCAAAGTGCCCTTTCAGTATTTTATGTCTTTGTTTTGTTTATAGTCCAAGTAATTGCACTTCGCGTTGAAATATTGTGCTAATTTATGTATGGGCAATATCTCCCCTCTGACTCAGAACAAAACTATCTCAGAATCAAACTTTCGCACGTCAAAATATTTTGACTATTTTGTTCATAAACCAATTCATGTGTTTAGAAGTTCATGTGTTCATGCTAATGTATAGATGTACTTGGCTCTATATCGTATAGATGGCTTTATTTATGATCTTTAACCTCTTCGGTTTCAATCCCGTTTAAAGGAAACAGCTATCGCAATGTTTTACAGTAGTACGGGTTAAAATGTTTGCAGTTCTTGCTTCATAAGATGCGCTTCTTAGGGTTCGTAAAAACTGATATCATCGTGTGATTGTAGATGATTAGGTGGAGCATTTCAATGCGACAAGGTAAACCAGTAGCACGTCGCTGATAACGTATATTATGTAAATCCATCCTTACAGAGAGGGTGTTTCTTAAATTAATTCTATGTGCAATAGTTTAATTAGGGAGAAATTGGTGAATTATATGACTTCAACCGACATCTGTTTATAAGAGATTGTTTATAGAAATTTATCATAGTTCGATTGTAATGATAATTGGAACGCCTCTCTCTTATCTGTTCACCTCGCTGTACATTATGTTCATGTGCTAGTGTCATGTGAAAAAATGCGGTCGTGACTCCAGTAGGATTCGATTTAACAATTATTCGATTTAACGATAATTCGATTTACCGATCAATTAGCTGAAATGCAAATGTATCAACCTTAAAAAGATAATAATAATAATAATAATAATAGTAACAAGAGCCATGTCAACATGGCCATCCCCCGCCGAATGTGTTTGCTCATTGGAAGAATGTATATGTAGTAGAGCAGAATAATTCCATTTTAAGAGGTCTTTTGGTAATGAAAACTGATGGCTATAGTGATAACAGATTTGAAACCTATGTGAATACTGATGGCTGAAAATAACAAAGGGCAATAACTGAAAAATAATGCAGGGTAGGTTATCATCCTTGTGTGCTGCATCCCTCCTCAGTAAAATCTATCCACCTATGAAGTTTCAAGTTGATACTTCAAATACTTTTTGAGAAAAAAATTGAATTGAAAAATTAAGTATGAAAAATAACAAAGGGCAATAACTCAAAAATTATAAAAGGTACAGTTATCATTCTTGTGCAGTGCACACCTCCTGAGTGAGATCTATGCACCTGTGAAGTTTCATTTTGATATCTCAAAGGCTTTTTGAGTTATGCTCTGGACAAAAATTAATTTTGAAAAATAACAAAGGGCAATAACTCAAAAATAATGCAGGGCAGAGTTATCATTCTTTAGCACTGCATTCCTCCTCAATGAGATCCATCCACCTATGAAGTTTCAAGATGATACCTCAAATACTTTTTCAGATAAGCTCTGGACAAAATAGCATGAAAAAAACAACAAAGGGCAATAACTCAAAAATTGTTTAGGGAAGAGTTATCATTCTTGCGCACAACATTTCTCCTCAATAAGATCTATCCTTCTATGACATTTCATGTTGATATCTCAAACACTTTTTGAGTTATGCTCTACTCAGGTGAAAAATTAGGTATGAAAAATAACAAAGGGCAATAACTCAAAAATTATGAAAGGAAGAGTTATTATTCTTGTGCACTGCACACCTCCTGAGTGAGATCTATGCACCTATGAAGTTTCATGTTAATATCTCATAGGCTTTTGGAGTTATGCTCTGGACAAAAATCAATTTTGAAAAATAACAAAGGGCAATAACTCAAAAATCATGCAAGGTAGAGTTATCATTCTTGTGCACTGCACTCCTCCTCAATGAGGTCTATCCACCTATGAAGTTTCAAGTTGATAACTCAAATACTTTTAGAGATATGCTCCGGACAAAAATTTCGGACGGAAGGACGGACGGACGGAAGGACGGAAGGTCGGACGGACGGACGGACGGACGGAGACTATTACTATATCCTCCGCCGAAAATTTTCGGCGGGGGATAATAATAATAATAATAATAATAATGATAATAATAATCAAAATAACCCCGAACAAACAAGAAAAATAAAAACAACGAAAAAAATCACGCATTCAAGAACGAACTGGTTGTAAGTTGTATCACACGCGTCTTTGTACCACACGCGTCTTTATACCACACGCGTCTCGTATAAAAGTCAACTTTCTGATAATCACAGGATACTGGTTTATGTCATTCACGTCAACAAGTACGTGACCGTATTAAATTAAAGTGCACGGTCAACACAAAAAATACATATATATAGGAATCAGTAAAATGTATCTTTATTTGTACATAATTATTCTAATGAAATTTTAATTTTGCATTGTTCCCCAAAAGTACTCACGCGAATTACTATGAAACGTTTCAGTCTTTTGATGTAAACATAGATTTTAATATAGTGTTTTGTGTGTATAATATGAAAACACTGTAAAACAAAAGTGTTTGTGCTGGACAATGTTTTGACTTGGGAAACAAAAAGAAGTCACATGAGGTGTAGCATTAAGACAGCACATCAACATTTTCCTGCTTACATAATGGGTGTCTTGTGTGATGACGTATTTATCATTCAGGCAACAGTTTAGCACATGCTCATCTTTAGCTTAAATAATGTAATGGCAGAATTATTTTGAATTCTAGAAAATTCTTACTGAATATGTCTTAAATGAATAAGAGAATGCACAAACTATGACTGGGAGCTGCACTTCCTGTTACTGGTCTAATTTAATTTGGTAATTCATTAAAAAAAGAAAATAGGAAAACAGCCACATGTATTTATTCTGTGTTTACATATCGTGTTTACAGTTTAAAACATTACATAGATTCTGTGTGTACTCAAAATATTTACACATTTTCAAAGAGGCTCTATAACAATTTATTGTATTTACAAATATTAAATGTAACAACTAATGTAATACTAAATGGACAACTTATATATGGAGACCATGAGCTGTGAAGAATACGACATTAATTACATTGTCAGACTTTGCCACTGATATTTTTCTTCTAAATCTTTCGTTTGCAGTGTAAACTTTTCAACAATGACGACATTTGCAAAATAACGTACCATTTGAAAACATTTTCAGAAACATTTTTTTTGCGTATCATCTGTCAGTCAAGTCAAGTCAAGTCAAATAGTTTATTAATGTCTCTTCATACGTACAACATGATATAAAACTGTAGTTTAAAACATAATAAAATACGTATGCCTTTCAATGCAGAAATATAAGAGACAAATCAATCTATACATTACTTAAAACATTAGATAGCATCTATTTTAAAAGACCAAGTATTAAAATAATGATTTGGCCTAAAATATTGTTAACTATATTTATACAATGTTGTTAATAATGTGAAGTTTAAATGTATATGGATCATGAGGAAACTGTGTGTCCATCTGATACTAGTCTAGTAATATGTATCCAATAAATTTTACACTATAAACAAGTGTGTCACAAAAAAAAAAAAAATGTTATTGACAATAAATTGATCCATTGTTAACTGTTATCTGACTATCAGCATTAAGTGAAGTTATTTTAGAAACAATTATCCAAACCCCAATGCTTCAAATTGATGCTGATAGTATATATCCACAATTTCAAGTTCTTTATAATTGTGTGCCTGGACTAAAAAAAGAAAAAAATGAATACTATTTCCTCATTACTTTTCCATAAAAGAATGTAGTAATAAAAATAACTACTAATAATACAATTCAAATGTTAAAATAAACACTGTACTATTAAAAAGACATTTACATATTGGAGATCAGTAGATCCAGGACATTTTTGTATCCAAAGAAATCGCCGTTCGTTTTATTTCAGTTTTGCTGTCGTTGCAATTTAAACACTGTAATGTTACAAAGTTATTCAATACTAGCAAAGCGGCTTGTGAGAACATTTTACCAAAATCTTTATTCCCTGAAGGCATATCGACTTGTGAAATCACTCGATTGAATAATTATCGGGTAGCAGTATTTATGTACTGATCTTCAATCGAGAGCATCCCGATATTTCAATTTTAACAGTTTGTTACAATCGTGAGACTTGAAAAAAAAAAGTTCGCTATAGCCGAAAAATCGTTTTAAGAAAGTACGTATTAAGCGATGTGATTTAATATAGAATAAAGACGGAATCGGTCTGGGATTTCAGTTTTAGTTCGCTATTTACGATAATTTGTTACAAGCGAGTTCGTTATAAGTGAAGTCGAATGTACTTTTAAAAATTTTATACGCTATTTTGGTCGAGGTATATCTATCTTGCATTTATAACAATTATATTTGCCACCCTACAGACGAGACGGTGATGTGGTCATTTTGTGTCGAAACTTCTTAGAAAAACAAATTTGAATTTTAAACAAACGAATAACTGCCGAAAGAGGCCTCTTATTATGAATGTTCCATAAATTTCTTCACATTTTTTTCCACACAATACGACAAGGAAATAAGCATTCTAAATATTGGATCACATTTTGTTCCTCTTTTAACCATTTAATATTAGTTAATACGAGTATGCAATGTTTAGCTATTGTTCAAATTTGAACAATTCTCCTTATTCATTGAAATACTGACGCTATACTTAGAGGTAAAACAAACACAGCAGGAAATCAACACAACAAACCAATTAGAGACTAATCTTTCATAAACCGAAATAGATATACATGTACTTAGATTAAATATTTGTTAATCTCTGTAATTATGATAATGCATTATACTATAATATTTTACTGCTCAGGTGGTATATTTGCTAAGTAAGGGATGCAAATCTTTCAAGAATGTCTCTCCTAAAAATGTTAAAATTACCTCCCGTTTTTAACAATTTTTATAAAATTTAAGCTCATATATTGTACTGACGTATTTTTTTCTTTTTATCACTTACCAATCTACCAAATAATGTTTGCCGATAAAATCTTGGCCAAACCGAGCCGCCCTAGGACTTTGGAGTGGGAAGACCTTGAAGAAAATGTGCTGCTGGCTATTGAACAATAGAGGCATTGGACTTAGGTACTGTTTTAAGTATGGTTATATATGACGGTGGACCTATTGACCTACATGTATTAAAATTGAAGGTCAAGAACTGACAGTCCAAGTTGATTTTACGAGTACGTTCGCTGAAGAAATATTAGTTTAAAAGGGCACCTCTACGCCCGGCTATCCCTGTAAGACCATGCATTGTCGCAATCGACAGTCAAATCTGGGTAGATAGAAGAAAAACATGTCATAAGTACGTGAACAACAGCGCAAGATCATAACTAAGACGGGGCAGATTGTTATCCGGTGTAATGTTGTTCAGATCAGTCATTATCTACGACAAAAAGGGAATGCGATACTTAATGTACTGCTAATTAGCAAAACAGCCGATGGATTACAATAACATTTAAATCAGCTAGAGGACTATTGTAACCGATGGTGCTTAACTGAAAATGTAGAAAATACAAAAATGGCTTTTCAAATAAGATATCTCTACACAAATATTCCAGTTTATATGTTATTCTACAAACATGTTGTCTTCTTAAAATATCAGTCCACTTTCTTAGGATGCTACTTTAAGTATAATGGTTGATGGTGAGCTGTGATGATTAAATTTGAAATAAAATCTTTAATCTGCTCTTTATTATATTGATATCGTCCAAACTAATTGAAAGCACCGTTACAAATGTAAAACTCTTAATCCTGCTATCGGCTTTATTATCAATTTTAGTTAAACCATTGTCCAGTGGTTAAGGTTGCTGATCACAAAGCACATATTTTCACTGCTGTGGGATTCATATACCACCAGTGACTTTCGATTCTTCGTGTGTGGAAGCTATACATTAACAAGCTCCATAAAAGCTCAGTTGTTCACCCCACGTACCTGAAATAATGCACGTAGGGGCTATTCAAGTATTTTATACCAGTACAAATTAAAAGTCCCAATATAACATTTACAACATGACTTAAGATCCAATGAAAATAAATTTCAAGTTTTTGCAAAACGTTTTTTTTTATGTTGAATTGTTTTGGATTTTTATTGTATATATTAACCCCATGAAAAATATTTTGAAATAAGCTAATAAAGTAGCCATGATTAGAAGCACATTTTGCATTTCACCAATATTATATCTTCAAATATACAAAATGTATACATATATTTTAACGCCAATTGCAATATGATACAGATATCGCTTTTTCTGTTAAGCAAAATTTTCAAAATCAAATTGAATTTGCAATTTTCATGTAATTTTGTTGTGATTTATGCACAACATAAGGTGTCAAGTGCTGTTTGGCAGCTGTAAAATGTTTCTCGTACTACTCTTCGTTGTAGTTATATTTTTCTGGTCCTTTGGTGTTATTTATTCCAGCACTTTAAAGTGTTGAAAATTTAGTACCGCTCAGTCGGTGCTAGGGGAATGAGGGATGTTGCACTATTTCATTATCCCTCAAGACTCGGTCAATCCGAATCCGCAATTTTCATGTAATATTGTTGTGATTAATGCTTCCGAGGAATCACGCTTTCTTCAGGTTTTAAAAGTGCAGCAATCTATGCAAGCGTTGTCAACAAAATATAATAATATAAAACTTGTTCACCAGACTTCTTCTTGAAGACAAATGTCCTTTTACAGTAAGACCACAAGCATATTTGACAAGATCGTAGACGATATGACAGGAAAGGCAATTTTTAAATCAAGTCAAACCAACAGAATGTTGCTGATAAGGGAAATGATATAAAATCATACAAGGTAGGTGCAGATGAACAAATGAAAATATGTTGAAGAAATTGTTTAAGTATTTCTGAAAAACAGTTTTAAGGATATGAATGGTCAATGAATTTGTATCTACCGAGAATTTGAGGGAAAATAAATGGATGTTTATCACAACCAATATACTAAACCATTTTTTATCTTTATAATAAATGTTTACACGTCATATATTAGTAGAAGTCAAAGTGTTTGCAACTTTTGTCGCCTGTAGTGCACTTAGCAATGGTCAAACTGTTGAAGATTGTGCTTATATGATAGACCTTAGAGGAAAGTTATAAAAGTAAGCATTTGTCACTTGACAACATAATTTGTTAGCTTCAAGAATTCAGTATATTTTGGTCGATAATGTTTCGCTGTTGTTATGTGAACTATATCAAAAATGCTGGAATAACGCCCGAATAATCATAATTAATGTTCTTTTGGATATAGTTAGACACATTATTTTCCCACGATTTCTACATATATTTTCACTTGAATAGCGATAAGGAATATTTCTTGAAATTTATGTATATCTTATTACTGAAAAAGAAACAAAAATGTAACGTTACATTTTTTCTATAACAAAACATCTGCAAATAATGTTTCTGCAAATTCAGTATATTGTATGACCATGGAGGTATTTTAAAGAAAGATTAAGACCTATTCTGCATGATGTTCAACACATTCTTCTTGGCGAACGAGTAACAATGTCTCAGTTCCAAACTAGCATATCTTCCTTTTGCTAGGGGGTCAGTTGTGCATATCTAGCATGCACATTAGGTAAAAGACAAATACATGTATATTTGTTTAAGTTGTTGTTGGGAACTCGCTTTGTTGCTATATATAATCAAGAATATGCACCGTTCTTTCGCTTATGGGCAATCGACATAGCAAAAAACATCACTTTTGCTCCGAAACAGAATTATTAGAAAATTTGTTTTATTGTGAAGTACTGTGAAAAAGAATGAATACATGTATTTATTGCAAGACCCCTTATTGTGTTATAGTTATTGTAGGAAAGGGACAAATTAAGAACTCACCTGTTTTATATAACATGAACATATGATATATTTTTGATTATAAAACATGTCACAGGGCTGCGTTAATAACATTTTAATGACAATTTATAGGTAATTTATGATCTATTTCAATTATTTTAATGCATGCGCAACTTTAAAGGCTGAAGACAGACCTGCAATTCAGGTGATCTTATCAACTGCTGAAACAGAAAAAAATGTGATATTGCCATTCCTTTCCGATAAATATAACATTGTTGAATTGATTACAACATCAAAAAAAATCATAATAAAAAAAACAAAAGCTTATATTTGATAAAACCGACTTCATTGTATGTCTTTTTTCAAGTTGTTAATGAATCATATCAATTAATACTACACATATCATGCATGCAATAATTTTCATTTTCGTTTAAATTACTCGTGTATTTTAAATCATAAATAAAAAGAAAAGAAAAATTCAGCTGATACTTAATGAAATATAAGTTTGAAATAATGTCATACAATGTACCACATATTTTACGTATGCATATCCCCTCTCTTTATGTAATCAAACATTGGTAGATTAAGATAAATGATCACCTAAGTATGTAACAGTACATAGCCATGCCAACTTCACAATACTTTCCTTGTTCCCTCTTTCATTTCGTCCAGGCAGTATTTACTCAGAATATTATGTATATAAAAGACATAATAACGTACTTTCTAAGCATAAAGTTGCAGATGTGCAGTCAAACTGTACTTCAGTGCTTTGATTTATTTACATTGTAGTCGAGTCTTATATGGTACAGGAAAACATGAGATGCCCAGTACAACTCTATAATGTATAACTCCTGTCCTCTTAGGCTTACATTGTTCGAATTTGAACTGGTGTTGTATTTTTGTTTATTTATCAAGTGCTGTGCCAAAATGAATTTATCGTGTTTGTCCATTAATGTTAAAGCAAAGTGCCCTGCCAGTATTTTATGTCTTTGTTTTGTTTATAGTCAAACTAATTGCACTTCGCGTTGAAATATTGTGCTAATTCGTGTATGGGCAATATCTCCCCTCTGACTCAGGACAAAAGTATCTCAGAATCAAGCTTTTGCACGTCAAAATATTTTGACTGCTTTGTTCATAAACCAATACATGTGTTTAGAAATTCATGCGTTCATGGTAATGTTGGCTTTATATCTTTACGATCTTTGACCTCTTGAGTTTCAATCCCGTTTAAAGGAAACAGCTTTTGAAATGTTTTACAGTAGTACATATTAAAATTTTTGCAGTTTTTGCTTCATAAGATGCGCTTTTTTGTGTTCGTAAAAACTGTTTGTATCGTATGATTGTAGATAGTGAGGTGGAACTGAGCATTTCAATGCGCTAAGCTAGCTGATAACGTATATAACGTTAATCCTTCCTTACAGATAGGGTGTAAATGTCGAGCGTTAAGTTTCTTAAATTAATTCTATGTGCATGATTTTATTTATGTCAAAATTGGTGAATAACATGGCTACAACCGACATCTGTTTATAAGAGATTGTTAATATATACATAGATAATTATCATAGTTCGATTGTGATGATGATAATCTGTATTACTGTTACGTTCACCTCGCTGTAAGTAAAGTTCATGCGCTAGTGTACGTCATGTGAGGAAGCGCGGCTGTGACTCTTGGATTAGATTCAACAATGATTCGATTTAACGATCAATAAGCTGAAATACAAACGTATAAACCATAAAAAGAAAAACAAATAAGAATGAAATTATGTTTTACATTTTTTCAGAGGGCTAAAATCTAGAATTTCTGCATAAAACACAACAAAAACAAACGAACAAAATACCCCTAAACAAACAAGAAAAACAAAAATAATAACAACGAGCAAATCACGTATTCAAGACCAAACTGTTATAAGTTGTACCACACGGGTCTTGTTAGAAAGTCCACATTCTATTTGATTATCACACAGGATACATAATATGTCAGTCACGTCAACAAGTACATGACCGTATTAAATAAAGGTGCATGGTCAACACAGATATATATTTATGAGAATTGTTCAAAAATGAAAGTATATAAACACATGAAAAAAATATTTTTCATATATTGTTATCTATAATTTTGTAAGGTCCTCCAAAATGTAGTCGCGTGCAAAAGATATGCAAGTTCCAGTCTTTTGATATAAAACACAGTTTGTTTTCTTTGTACAATAAGATGACACTGTAAAACAAAAAGTGTTTGTGCTGGATAATGTTGCAAAAAGAAGTCACATGAGACGTAGCATTAAGAGAGCACATCAACCTTTTCCTGCTTCAGAAAGTCGATTACATAGTTTGTGTCTTGTGTGATGCAAACATCAGTTTGGCACATGCTCATCTTTAGTAAAAAAAAACTGTAAAAGCAGAATTATTTTGAAATCTAGAAAATTCTTACTGAATAAATTGAATAAGAGAATGTACAATTGTATTTATTACAATTATATCTGCCACCCTTCAGACGAGACGCTGACGTGGTCATTTTGTCTTGAAAGACAAATTTGAATTTTAAACAAACGAATAACTGCCGAAAGAGTACTGTTATTATGTATGTCCCATAAATTTCATCATAATTTGTTTCTACACCATACGCCAAGAAAACAACGATTCTCAATATAGGGTCACATTCTGATTCTCTTTAAACCATTAAAAATTTAATATTAGTTAACACGAGTATGCAATGTTAAGCTATAGTTCAAAATTGAACAATCCTCGTTGTTCATCGAAATACTGACTCTATACTTAGTGGTAAAACAAACATCCAGCACAAACCAGCAGAAATTTAACACAACAAACGAATTAGAGACTTATCTTTCATGTGAATTCACAAACAAGCCGAAATAGATATACATAAGATAAAACAAGGACTTTGGATTCTTTCATGCGAGGAAGCTATCCAGCTAGCTTACGGAACGTCGATGGTTCTACTCAGGTACCCTTTCGTGCCCGAAATAATGCACGGAAGGGCATCTGAGGTCTTCCTCAACCAGTAAAGCTGGAACGTCGCCATATGATCTTTAATGTGTCGGTGTGACGTAAACCCAATAAAACAAACAAATAAACAATAAGAATATTTTATTTCAGTCTCATTCACATAATATATACACATACATTTTACATATCTAATCTACAATTTACATATAAGTGACCAATCAATTAATGATTTGTAAGAGACCATATATTTATATTGATATAAAACACATGTACATTGTAACATCTAAAACCTTAAACAGTCTATGTATTAGTTAGCACAAATCTAAAAATATTAAGATTGACTAGAATTTGTGCATTTACCTTATGCAATACAATGTATATTTCACAATTTAAATGTGCACACTCAAATCTATCATACATATACGTATATACCTAAAATAAGATTTGTAAAAGAAAATAAAATTAGTAAAACTGCTTAGCGGCTATGACCTAGAATATAAAAATGTCTTCCTATCTTTTAAAATGTTATGGCAGGTTTTGCCAGCAACACACATTAATTTATCGTTACTAAGAGTCAAAATTACTTTATCTATGTGTGACTTATTATCATACATTACATCTGATATAGCATTTAAGATGAGATTAAATCAGCCCAGACTTCATAAAAAAAAGCTATAAGTAAACATGTTTTTCATCCTCAACAACACCTTCGCAGTTAAAACAGCATCTTCTATCTAAAGTTAAATTTTCATATACCCCAATTTCTAATCTAAGAGGAGCTACACCACATTTTAATTTAGTATATGCAGATTTATACTGAAAGAGTATGTTCTTTAAAATATATTTTTCAGTTTAAAAAATATATATGTTCTGAGTTTGTTGCCACAATTTCATCTAACGGACTGATCCCTAACTAACATATTTTTTCATTTTTCTTTTTCTAACTCAAACAATTTGAACTTAATCAAGGATATTATATGTTTTGCATTCCCAATATGTTCCACAATCAATATCTGGCACCAATTTTAGCATTCTACAACATTAACATACCTTGACCACATGAAAATGATTTTGTTTTTCCTATAATTTTGCATATTACAAACTCTAAATTCAAACATTTAGTGGTTTCCAGCCCATCTCAATTTACATGTATTTAGATTAAATATTTGTTAATATATTTAGATTAAATATTTGTTAATCGCTCAGGTGGTGTATTTGCTAAGTAAGGGATGCAAATCTTTCAAGAATGTCTCTTCTAAATATGTTAAAATTACCTCCCGTTTTTAACAATTTTTCTAAAATTTAAGCCTATATATTGTACTGACGTATTTTTCGTAGTGTACTCTTTTATCACTTATAAATCTACCAAATAATGTTTGCCGATAAAATCCTAGGACTTTGGAGTGGGAAGCCCTTGAAGAAAATGTGCTGCTGGCTATTGAACAATAGAGGCATTGGACTTTGGTACTGTCTTCAGTATGGTTATAAACGGCGTCAAGAATTGACAGTTCAAATAGATTTTACGAGTACGCACGC
This sequence comes from Ruditapes philippinarum, assembly GCF_026571515.1. Lineage (NCBI taxonomy): Eukaryota > Metazoa > Mollusca > Bivalvia > Venerida > Veneridae > Ruditapes > Ruditapes philippinarum. The sequence continues at coordinate 146,645 of NW_026853689.1, read as the reverse complement.
TGAAGATATATAAGTTAAAACAGGGGCGCCTCTACGCAGGGCTATCCCTGGTCGCAGACGACAGTCAAATCTGGGTAGATACATGTACAAGAAAAATATGACATAAGTACGTGAACAACAGCGCAAGATATAACTTAGACGGGACGGATTGTTATCCGGTGTAAGTTTTTTTTCAGATCAGTCATTATCTACGACAAATAAGGAACACAATACTTATTGTACTGCTTATTAGCAACACAGCCAAGGGATTACAATAACATTTAAACAAAAAGGGAACGCAATACTTAATGTACTGCTAATTAGCAAAACAGCCGATGGATTACAATAACATTTAAATCAGCTAGAGGAATATTGTAACCGATGGTGCTTAACTGAAAATGTAGAAAATACAAAAATGGCTTTTCAAATAAGATATCTCTACACAAATATTCCAGTTTATATGTTAGTCTACAAACATGTTGTCTTCTTAAAATATCAGTCAACTTTCTTTGGATGCTACTTTAAGTATAATGGTTGATGGTGAGCTGTGATGATTAAATTTTAGATAAAATCTTTAATCTGATCTTTATTATATTGATATCGTCCAAACTAATTGAAACCACCGTTACAAATGTAAAACTCTTAAAACTGCTATCGGCTTTATTATCAATTTTAGTTAAACCATTGTCCAGTGGTTTAGGTTGCTGATCACAGATCACATATTTTTCACTGCTGTGGGGTTCATATACCACCAGTGACTTTCGATTCTTCGTGTGTGGAAGCTATACACTAACAAGCTTCATAAAAGCTCAGTTGTTCACCCCACGTACCTAACATAACATAACATAACATAAATTTATTGCATAAAACTCTTTTACAAAGTTTATAGCAAGCAATACATAATTGCGGCAGGTACATGAAAACGTGTTTTCAGAAAAGAAAAAACAAGTTTATTAAATTGACTTATGAATACATAGTATTTTGCAATTTTAATTAAGTTCAGTGTATTTTTTCTAACATGTCAGCTTTTGTTATCAAAATAAGAGCATACAGTATTATGGAGGTGTATGGACAAATTATGAAAGTCTTATTCTATTGGCAAAATATATATATTTCGATAAATTACAAATATATTTTTTAGATGTGGTATTCATTAATTGATCAAATTTATGTATAGATGGCCAACGACAAAAATACTGCCGAAAATATTTGGTTCTCAATTCGCGATATTTAGGACATACTTAAATAAAGTGGAATTCAGTCTCAACTTTTCTCATATTACATGATTTACAAAGCCGTTCTTCTCGCGCGATATTCTCGTAACGTCCGGTTTCTATAAGTAAACTGTGCGACGATGTTCTAAGTCTTGCTAGTGCAACCCTATACTTGTTCTCTTTAATGCAATCTAAATAATGTTCTGTGTGAAAATTATGCTTAAATATACAGTAAGATTAAGGCGTGGCGAATTATTTATGTCTGAGTACCAGCGTTGTAATATGTATCTAATATGCGTTGTTTTATCAACTGGAACGGTATATTATTCACATCCGTTTGTTGATTCCAGACATAGCTTAATCCATGTACATCTAAAATACTTTTCACTTGAGCAGCCAAATTAAGACCACGATAATCACGACCGATATCAGCGTCAGCTTTTAATCAAAGGGCTGCAACCTCTGTGGTATTTTCTGATCTTTGCAATCTAAATCATACTGACTATCTGTATGTATTTTCCTGTATAAGTTTATATACTATAATTAATCGTACGCAGCGACTGCGTCTATAACAGTTTGAGAATGATACAAATGGAATTTTGCATGACTAGAGTTGCATCAAAAAATCATTTTTCATTTTTTATGACAGCCACACTTTATCCTTGCATATCGTGGCTATTTACTTAAAAAAGACACTTCAAAAATAAAAAAGTTGCCTCGACTAGGATTTGAATCTTAGGCCTCTCACACCCTAAACGAGCGCGCTACCTCTGCACCACGGTGAAGTTATACATATGTAGCTTGAATAAAAACAAATACATTGTAATTCTAATTTGAGAATTTCCATTCCTTACTAATTTCGAGGTATTTTGTTTACGATAAACCTGTTGTTTATCACTGATGAAAATAATTTAGCGAAAATCTTCTCGACAAAACAGTACGACATGTATATATTCCACTACTCGACAGTCAGATTTATTTGTGTACTACGCTCTGGAGTATTCGGTAATCGACATAGCTAAAAATAGCATTTTCATTGATTAAGCTTTACGGAAATAGCCGAACATTTTTCATTGGGTAAAAAAGATATTCATCCGCGAAATTTGTGATTGTAACCTCATATTTCTATTGACTACTCTAAACTTTTAATGCACTGTAATTCGTTAAATGCCTACATTAAAAATTATTCTTTCTTTTAAACTGCTGGTTTTTAAGCAGTTCTGAGTGAGAACTACTTTGCGTTGTTAGGTCTGTTAGGAAATTTTGTGTTAGACCGTGGATGTTAGCTTTGTATTTACTGATCTTGCGATCAGAAAATACAAAAACGTATAGGTCTGCTTTATTAATGAAGAGTCCGTGTGCCTTAATATTTTAATCCAATATTTAATTATGTTTATTTTTCTGAATACGGCTAGTGGTACGCGCCCGAGTTCTCCATAAAGTGCGGAAAGGTTTGTTGAGCGTTTCACACATAATACGCGACGTAAGAATTTAGTATGTAGTAGTTCTATGTCGGTCGCTTCATGCATTCCCCATATTTCAGAGCCGAAATTTAAAATAGAACCAACCAAACTGTCAAATAAGCTTAATTTTTGTTTAATTGGTAACTCGATATTATTAAAGATGGTGAACAGACTATATAATGCACGAGACGCATGCTGTGCAATACATTTTTGACTGCGATACCAGTTTCCATTTTTAAATAATGTAATACCTAAATATTTAAATGATGTAACTACTTCTAAGGGTGTATCTTCAATATAAAAGTTATGTTGAGAGTGACGTCCTCTTTCGAATATTAATATTTTAGTTTTTGTAGTATTGATTGTTAGACCCCACTCCCTACAATATGTTACAAGATCATTAATCATAGACTGTAATGCTTCCGGGATGTAGCATAAAGTACTTTGTCATCAGCATACAATAATAAAAATCATTTACTATGTTAATTGTGAATATATCATCAATATTTGTATTAATATTGAGTGTGATTACATAAATAGCAGAGGGGAGCTCGGGTCCCCTTGTTTCAATCCGATGTTAGAGGTGAAGAAGTCTGATGATTCTGAATTGAACTTTACACAGGACTTAACAATAGTATACATTGCTTTTACGGCCCGTACAAATTTACTACTAACTTTTTCTGTTAGAAGTTTTTGACATAAATATGTTCTATTAATTCTATCAAAACACAACATATAATCAACAAAACAGCAATAAAGTTTTTTACCCAAGTCTAAAACTTTACTTTATACAGAATGTAGGACAAAAATACAATCAATTATTGACTTCCCCTTTTGGAATCCGAATTGATTTTTGATCAAGCGTATCGTATTTGTTGGACCATCGTGTTAATCTATTTAAAAGCAACTGAGAGTAAATTTTTGCAAGTACATTAATAAGACAAATGCCTCGATAATTCTTATCATCATTTATGTCCCCTTTTTTAAAGATAGGAGTAATTATTCCTAAACCCCAAGAATTAGGATATTCACCACTGTTAAATATTATGTTACATATTTTCAACAAAAGAGGTGAAATTAAATCATAGCTCGACTTAAACAATTCACTTGGAAGATTGTCTAACCCAAGCATTTTATTATTGTTTTGGTGGAAAACTGCGGATCTAAGTTCTTGTACTGTAAAATAAATATCAAGGTCAGCGTCGGTCTGGTCGTTCTGCGGAATATAGTCGTCATTTTCACTACTCGGCGGTTCCTCACCAAACATGCCTTTAAAATGGTTAAACAGACTATCGATATTAAGATTATCGGCCTTTAGTGGTGCCTTTTAAAAAGATTTTCGAATCTTTTTCCAAAACTGTCTAGGTTGAGATTTAGCTAAATTGCTAACTTTCTGGCCCTGTCGAATTTTGTATATATTGTATGTTTTCTTCTTCACTTTATTATACTTAGTCCTAGCACGCGTGAAAAATACCTTGTTTTCATTTATTTTATTACGATTAAACTTATTACGTGCGCGTTTAAACTCATTTTTTGCGGTAGCGTAGTTAGCGTTAAACCTGAAATGATGCACGCAGGGGCTATTTAAGTATCTTATACCAGTACAAATTAAAAGTCCCAATATAACCTTTACAACATGACTTAAGATCCAATGAAAATAAATTTTAAGTTTTTGCAAAACGTTGTTTTATGTTGAATTGTTTTTGGAATTTTAGTGTATATATTAACCCCATGAAATATATTTTGAAATAAGCTAATAAAGTAGACATGATTAGAAGCACATTTTGCATTTCACCAATATTATATCTTAAAATATACAAAATGTATGCATATATTTTAACGCCAATTGCTATATGATACATATATCGCTTTTTCATGTTAAGCAAAATTTTCAAAATCAAATTGATTTTGCAATTTTTATGTAATTTTGTTGTGATTAATGCCTCCGAGGGATCACGCCTTCTTCAGGTTTTAAAAGTGCAGCAATGTATACAAGCTTTGTCAACAAAAAATAATAATAAAAAAACTCGTTCACCAGACTTCTTCTTGAAGACAAATGTCCTTTTACAGTAATACCGCAAGCAGATTTGACAAGATCGTAGACGATATGACAGGAAAGGCAATTATTAAATCAAGTCAAACCAACAGAATATTGCTGATAAGGGAAATGATATAAAATCATACAAGGTAGGTGCAAATGAACAAATGAAAATATGTTGAAGAAATTGTTTAAGTATTTCTGAATAACAATTTTAAGCTTAAGGATATGAATGGTTATTGAATTTATCTTTACCGAGAATTTGAGGGTAAATAAATAAATGTTGATCGCAACCAATATACTAAACCATTTTCATTTTAAATAAATGTTTACACGTCATACATTAGTAGAAGTCAAAGTGATTGCAACTTTTGTCGCCTGTAGTGCACTTAGCAATGGTCAAACTGTTGAAGATTGTGCCTATATGAAAGACCTTAGAGGAAAAGTAAGCATTTGTCACTTGACAACATAATTTGTTAGCTTCAAGAAGTCAGTATATTTTGATCGATAATTTTTCGCTGTTGTTATGTGAACTAAATCAAAAATGATGGAATAACGCCCGAATAATCATAATTAATGTTCTTTTGGATATAGTCATAGTTAGACACATTATTTTCTCACGATTTTCACATATATTTTCACTTGAATAGCGATAAGGAACATTCCTTGAAATTTATGTATATCTTATTACTGCAACAGAAACAAAACTGTAATGTTATCATTTATTTTATAGCAAAACATAAGCAAATAATGTTTTTTTTGCAAATGCATTACATTGTATGACCATGGAGGTATGTGAAAGAAAGATTAATACATATAAACACTAGCTGCATGAAGTTCAACACATTTTTCTTTACGGACGGGTAACTATCGCTCAGTCTTAGTTGCAAACTAGCGAGTCTTCTTTTTGTTTAAAGGGTCAGGTGTGCATATCTAGCATGCACATTAGGTAAAAGACAAATATATGTTTATATTGTTGAAGTTGTTGTTGAACAACCGTTGCTATGGTACGTCAATATAATGTGCCGTTCTTCCCAGAATGTGCAATCGGCATAACAAAAAACATCACTTTTGCCCCGAAACAGAATTATTAGAAAATTTGTTTTACTGTGACGTACTGTGAAAAAAGTATGAATGCATGTATTTAATGCAAGACCCTTTATTGTTTTATAGTTATTGTAAGAAAGGGACAAATTAAGAACTCACCTGTTTTATATAACATGAACATATGATATATTTTTGATTATAAAACATGTCACAGGGCTGCGTTAATAACATTTTTATGACAATTTATAGGTTATTTATGATCTATTTCAATTATTTTAATGCATGCGCAACTTCCAAGGCTGTAGACAGACCTGCAATTCGGGTGATCTAATCAATTGCTAAAACAGAAAAAAATGTGACATTGCCAGTCCTTTCCGATAAATATAACATTGTTGAATTGATTACAACATCAAAAAAAATCATAATAAAAAACAAAAGCTTATATTTGATAAAACCGACTTCATTTTATGTCGTCTTTCAAGTTGTTAATGAATCATATCAATTAATACTACACATATTATGCATGCAATACTTTTCATTTTCGTTTAAGTTACTCGTGTATTTTAATTCATAAATATAAAGAAAAAAGAAATTTCAGCTGATACTTAATGAAATATAAGTTTGAAATAATGTCATACAATGTACCACATATTTTACGTATGCATATCCCCTCTCTTTATGTAATCAAACATTGGTAGATTAAGGTAAATTATCACCTAAGTATGTAACAGTACATAGCCATGCCAACTTCACAATACTTTCCTTGTTCCCTCTTTCATTTCGTCCAGGCAGTATTTACTCAGAATATTATGTATATAAAAGACATAATAACGTACTGTCTAAGCATAAAGTTGCAGATGTGCAGTCAAACTGTACTTCAGTGCTTTGATTTATTTACATTGTAGTCGAGTCTTATATGGTACAGGAAAACATGAGATGCCCAGTACAACTCTATAACGTATAAAAAATGTATAATGTCTCCTGTCCTCTAGGCTTACATTGTTCGAATTTGAGCTGGCGTTGTATTTTTGTTTATTTATCAAGTGCTGTGCCAAAATGAATTTATCGTGTGTGTCCATTAATGTTAAAGCAAAGTGCCCTGCCAGTATTTTATGTCTTTGTTTTGTTTATAGTCCAACTAATTGCACTTCGCGTTGAAATATTGTGCTAATTTGTGTATGGGCAATATCTCCCCTCTGACTCAGGACAAAAGTATCTCAGAATCAGGCTTTTGCACGTCAAAATATTTTGACTGCTTTGTTTATAAACCAATACATGTGTTTAGAAGTTAATGTTTTCATGCTAATGTTGGCTTTATATCTTTACGATATTTGGCCTCTTGAGTTTCAATCCCGTTTAAAGGAAACAGCTTTTGAAAAGTTTTACAGTAGTACATATTAAAATTTTTGCAGTTTTTGCTTCATAAGAGGCGCTTTTTTGTGTTCCTAAAAACTGTTTGTATCGTGTGATTGTAGATAGTGAGGTGGAACTAAGCATTTCAATGCGCTAAGCTATCCAGTAGCACTTCGCATATCACGTAAATCCTTCCTAACAGAGAGAGTGTAAATGTCGAGCGTTAAGTTTCTTAAATTAATTCTATGTGCATGATTTAATTCATGTTAAAACTGGTGAATTACATAGCTACAACCGACATCTGTTTATAAGAGATTGTTAATATATACAGAGATAATTATCATAGTTCGATTGTGATGATGATAATCTGTATTACTGTTACGTTCACCTCGCTGTAAGTAAAGTTCATGTGCTAGTGCCATGTGAGGAAGCGCGGCTGTGACTCTTGGATTAGATTCAACAATGATTCGATTTAACGATCAATAAGCTGAAATACAAACGTATAAACCTTAAAAAGAAAAACAAATAAGAATGAAAGTTTGTTTTACACTTTTTCAGAGGGCTTAAATCTAGAATTTCTGCAGTAAAGGGTATATGTCATTCCGGCAATAGCAAAAATACTTCCTTTGAATCGGTATAGTACCTTACAATGTATATGAATTAGAGTTTTTTATTTATAATATATAGTAATATGAATTTAGCTCACCGAACAATGATAGTTGGTGTAAAATAATACATATGATAAAAATAGGTTAGACACACGTGTTTTGTGATCTTTTAGTATACGTTCAATTTGTTGCAATTGGAAGTTGGCAAGTTACTGAAATGGTCGAACTGTGTGATAGTTGAAAACAAAAACAAGTCCCTCATTTAATATAGAAAACTATCACACCTCGTACTTGAGGCCCACATGAACTTCGGGAAACCGAATGTTTAAGTCTCATTGAATAACATCGTTGCACACTTTCTGGCTTACGTGAAGATCATTAACATCAGTTCATTGGTTATAAAAAACATGATCTGAGTTGAAATGTAGCAATATTTTAAAAAATTCCTGAAGTGTAAGGGGATAAATTCAAGTCTGCACATTCAATAAAGTATGTTAATGGTTTAGTTATTATAGAGAAGGGAAAAATATAAAACGCACCTGCTTTTTATAACATGAACATTATGATAATCTTGTTGATAATAAAACATGTAATAGGTTTTATTGAATGATATTTTATTGACCATTTATAGGTTATTTACGATCAACTTTAATCAATTTAATGCAAGTGTCGCTTTGAAGGCTTTATTTTTACATTTTACATACATTAAAGGAAGGTTATTAATTAGACTGTTGAAAAAAAGACCACATAGATCGTACATCCTGTAATGTAGATCTTTAACATTGAAATGTGACTTTACATAAATTTTAAATTTAAAAATACATCAATGTATATATGTCGATTTTTATGTTATTTTCATATGACATTTGTTTCAGATATCCTAACATATTGTCTTGTTTACGTAACGCAAGGAATATTTTACTTCGAAAGAAACATATTGTGCCGTTTCCTTAACGCAAGAAACACATCTTAAAACTTACGTTACGCAAGAGACACATTGTTTCGTTAATATTTCTAGGAAAAGACACATCTAAATCACAACAAAATACAACATTGTTTCCTTTTGGATTCCTTTTTATTTAATTCTGCTGTATTTTAACGTTAGTCTTAGTTTGTACCGTACTGTATAACATTCAGATGTAAAGTGCTCATATTATCTACTTTTTATTGGTTTACACCGAACACACAAGTGCATGTTAGTATTCTTGTTTTACTTAATCATCATCTGTGTGTCGAGTATGTTCTTCATGTGATTTTTTGTAAAAAGTCAAGTTCCCAGTTGGTTTTATTACGTCTTCCGTTCATTCATTAGTCAAGTTTCCAGTTGGTTTAGTTATATCTTTCGTTTGTTCATTAGTGAAGTTCCCAGTTGGTTCTATTATGTCTTCCATTTGTCCATAAGTAAAATTCTCAGTTGGTTTTATAATGTATCAGTAAAGTTCCCTGTTGGTTTTATCATGTGTTAGTAAAGTTCACAGTTGGTTTTATTGTCTTCCGTTCGTTCATTCGTGAACTATCCAGTTGGTGTTATTATGTCTTAAATTTTTTCATTAGTCATGTTCCCAGTTGGTTTTATTATGTCTTTCGTTCGTTCAGTAGTGAGGTTTCCAGTTGTTTTTTTACGTATGTCTTCCATTTGTCCATTAGTAAAGTTCTCAGTTGGTTTTATAATGTATTAGTGACGTTCCTATTTGGTTTTATTATGTATAAGTAAGGTTCTCAGTTGGTTTTATAATGTATTAGTGACGTTCCTATTTCGTTTTATATATGTATTAGTCAGGTTCTCAGTTGGTTTTATAATGTATTAGTGACGTTCCTATTTGGTTTTATTATGTATAAGTAAGGTTCTCAGTTGGTTTTATAATGTATTAGTGACGTTCCTATTTGGTTTTATATATGTATTAGTTAGGTTCTCAGTTGGTTTTATAATGTATTAGTGACGTTCCTATTTGGTTTTATATATGTATTAGTAAGGTTCTCAGTTGGTTTTATAATGTATTAGTGACGTTCCTATTTGGTTTTATAATGTATTAGTGACGTTCCTATTTGGTTTTATTATGTATAAGTAAAGTTCACAGTTGGTTTTATAATGTATTAGTGACGTTCCTATTTGGTTTTATATATGTATTAGTAAAGTTCACAGTTGGTTTTATAATGTATTAGTGACGTTCCTATTTGGTTTTATATATGTATTAGTAAGGTTCTCAGTTGGTTTTATAATGTATTAGTGACGTTCCTATTTGGTTTTATTATGTATTAGTAAAGTTCACAGTTGGGTTTATTGTCTTCCATTTGTCCATTAGTAAAGTTTCCAGTTGGTTTTATTATATCTTAAATTTGTTCATTAGTGACGTTCTTAGTTGGTTTTGTTGCCTCCCGTTCGTTCAGTAGTGAAGTTTCCACTTGATTTTATCATGTCTCTCGCCCCTCACCACTGTGGGTTCGAATCCCGATATGAACTTTGGATTCTTTCATGTGAGGAAGCTTTCCAGATAGCGTACAGAACGTCGGTAGGCTTACAAATGTACTCATTTGTGTCTTAAATAATGCACGGAAGGGCACCCAAGGTCTTCCTCCATCAGTAAAGATGAAACGTCGCCATATCACCTATACTGTGTCGATGTGACGTAAAACCCGAATAAACAAACGAACAAATTACTACATCTCCCATTTGACAATTAGTGAAGTTTCCAGTTGGTTTTATTATGTTTTCCATTCGTTCGTGTACAATTATATGCGTGTCTTTTGTGCGTTTGTACGTTTATGTTCTAAAGTAAGTGTATAGTTCTTTCCTTGAAATTTTAGGCGGCTTCATGCACGTTTTCTGAGCGTTTGTTTTACCTTTTCAAGTATTTCAAAGATTAACATATCTAAACAATTAATTTTACAATGGAAAAAAAACCACAAGACTGTAATTTAATGAAATGATGTCAACATCTAGTCTTTTTAGACGGATAGACTTGCTGCAGACAAATACTTTTTATATCATGAAGTTACTGTATAATGATCTCTCTACTCTAGATTAAATGTCCCACACTAAATCATGTATGTCACAGCTGTGGCACATCAAAACTGCAAAGGTTTTCAACTTAGAACAATAAAGTCATTACTATCAATATGATCAGCTTACATTTCACCTTTATGAGAGTTTTACGACCATCTAAGCTGTTGCAAACATTCACTCAATAAGAAAGCACTGCTTGTTTAAAATCAGCTGTTAATCAGCCTACAATGCAGACGATAAACCGCTTATATACTCAGATTATATGCTCATACCTGTGTATGTACGGTCTTACATGATATTTTATTTGGCCATCATACAGTCTGTTTTATTGACAATATTTACCGCTTACCCTGCTGGTGACTGCAGAATCTATCAATACGACCAGCGCAGGCCAATATCAGCCTGCTCACCCATGTCGTCTGCTAATAGTCTGCACTATTAGTTATCCATTCAGTTCAATGTTGTTGTTTTTTTCTCAAAAAAATGATCAATGGTCTTGTCCTGATTGAAAGAGTGTTTACCCGAACATTTACACAATTTCTTGAAGAAAAAATACGGAGTTTATACAATATTTATAGAATACATATCATCCATTGCTTCTTAATGAAATACATCACGTTGTCGTAATGAATGACCAGTGAATGATATAAACCTATATCCTACTAATAAATACATTGTTAAATACAAAAGAATAAAACATATATATGAAGCAAATGGAGTTCTAACAATAAGAAAAAAGAGAAGACAAGATTTTATAAGATATTTATTAGACATTTTGATTAAAAACATTGCATTACACTGTACGACATATGCAACGATTATATGTACATTTAACTTTTAATATGATAATAACAATATCAAATATAACCTAATCTTATTTGTTTACTAAATAAATAAACGAAAACAACAAAAATGGAATTCGTAATATTAAAACAATGTTTCTACGGAAACGAGTACATAGTTTTATAATGGTTGATACAAAATAGTAATTTGATGTGAAATGTTTGAATGGAAATAATGGATGCAAATCTTGATCGCATGCATGGTCGATAAATGACTTCCGTTCTTTAAAAGTTTCCCGTATTCAATATTTAAACAAATAAGCGTTTAAGTGATATAATATGCGAAATATTCACAAAACATGTAACAGAAATATTTAGTTTACTTTGTAAGGTTAGTGTGAGCAAAATGAATATACACTCTCATGTTTAATGATATTTAAAAATGAAGAAAACAAAATATATGTTAATTAAAACAGCGATAGTAAAAATGTTCACTGGTGATCACAGCGTAAACAAATTACTGTCGAAAATAAAAAATACTTTCGTTTATTTATATTTGTCATGCAATGGAACGTCTGTGTTTACGATAATATTTAAAAAAGTAAAGGACTCAAAATGAATCTGCGTGTTTGCAAGATGACCTAGATAAAAAGTTTATGAAAATCATTTTATCATCATTATTTGTATGGAATTATTTCTTTTCATACATTATGTAAACTTATTTAAAGATTATAATTATTTCTTACAAATCAAAATATGTATAAAATGGCTTTGCATAAATGTATAAAACCATATAAATCAGATTGTAGCAAGTCAAATAAATGAGTTATTCTTTATTTGCTGTTTATATTAGTATTTGTTTTGAATGTTCTGTTGATTGTGAGAGAAGATATTTAAGTGATAATTATGAAATGCATGCACGATTTGTTCCCCTTGAAAACTGCTATACGGCCGTTCAACGGACAGAAAATAAAACATAAAACCTTAACAGGAAAAATACGGAAGAATGATTTTTGTTTGTTTGTGAATTTTGCATACGTGAATCTTTTTAACAGATTGTTTTTCTTTTAAATAAAAATATAATGATATGTTTGGAAGAGACCTGCAATGTGTTGTTTAGACTGTATGTTATGAATAATGTATTTAAAAATGTATGATAATTCTTGGTTACAATAACACATACTTTTTAACCAGAAACTGAAAATAATGGGGAAATAATGTATTTTAAATAATAATGATGATGATTTTAAAGACATAAATATTTAGCGTTCTAACTATGCATATATTTGAAATTATTTGAAAAATCTGATTTGGTAGTATAATATTCATTCGACACAACATCTTTTTATAAATATTATTATTTTCCTATTTAATCAACAAATGATTGAGACAGGCCTGTCCAAGACCCATATATATGTCCTCCGTATTTGCATATTTAAAGCATCAAAAGTATTTTGTTTTAGGCATCATGCTAGAAAAGAATGTATCAAATTGATACTTAATTTTACCGTTTTTGTTCCTTCTTTCCTATTATTTTTGTTATATATTCTAGCATAGACAAATTCCATTTTATGCATAAATATGGCGGATAAAAATATTTATTACAGTGAATAGCAAGTTGTCTAAAGTAGAAAATATTAAATATTTTGTTTAGCATTTATTCATTCTTGTAGAAATAGACAAGTCTGAAACATTCAGAAAAATCAGACAAATATATGTCGGATATGACGTCATTGTAATTTTAAGGACGCTTTAAAGGTTTGTACGCGTATTGATGAGAAAAAATCAAACTGTCATTATATTATTACTTTGTAAATTCAATTAACCTGCATCAAACCTGGATCACTATTTTATGTCGAATTCCTACTGGAAAGCAATTTTTAAAGAAGGAAATAAACACGGTTGCAGAAGCTTGATTAAATGATTATTTGTGATACACTTGGGGAAATTGTTAATTGTAAAGCATTTTTCCAGCACACGGCGGTTCATATGGAAGCATTATCATATCAAATAAGTTTATCATTTACTTTAACGGTCCGCCATTCTCAGAAAAGGTAGTTATTCTCTGCCCTATACATGAATGACAAGCGGAAGAATTCCTGTCTCTCGCATACAAGCATTTTTGTCCTGAAAGGGGAGGAAATTATCTTTAAAGTGTTAACGATGCCGATTTGGTCTTGTAAAGAGAGGGTAAATGTTCTCTATCCCTAGAATGGTGTATTAAGACGAAAGGGACGTAACTCTTCATCCAGACGTGGGTTCAAAACCGGAAGTTACCACCATTACTTACCTTGTGCAAATTATATCCGTACATTAAAATACGAAAAGTGCATTTCAACAAAAGTGATCACTTCTTAATAATAACACGTTAAGCCAAAATCCAAAATTTCGAATATGCATTACAATACCGGGTGAAATATCACTCTCCCACCAGATACGGTCAAATGAACGTTTAAGACATAATATATCCGTATACATTTTAAGCCATGGTTAAAGCGCAGAACAGAACTTTAGACTATAATATAGTCGTTAATACAATATCAGTAATAAAATTTTAATGGCAGTCACATTCTTAGAAAAAGGGAACCCAAAAAGGAAATTTTCTGTTATACAGAGCTTGGCGAACGGAAGTTTACCCTGATGTTCAGGTAGGATCATAATCGGAAGTATCACGTAAAAGGTAAAAATGTAAGAAACAGCATTATTTTAAAGCAGTGCATTACTTAAAGATTGATATATTAATTTGCAGTTACTTAGCATACTTAGTTAATTACCAACTTAACAAATGATTCAAACATGTAATTTATGACGTTGAAATTTTGCTATTAGTTATGGGTGATTTTAAAACAGACGTTATGACCAAGGGTAAACACAGTGACATCACAAAACTATTATATACATGTATTGAAAGAGGCGAGTGAGATTCATCGTAGTGTGCATTTTGACAAAAATTGTAAAAAGTAAAAACAAACAATTCAATAAATAAAACAAATACTACATTTATATTACTAATAGGTCATGTCACAACATCGGTGTCTGTGTTTTATAACTTCCCAATCGTGATCTTTTGTTATAATTGATAAAATAATATAAATAATGCGAGTACTGTACATGTCAAAGGGACATATAGGAAGATTTTTTGTGCAGTTATATCCTAACTACGGTAATTAACTAAATCGTTATCAATAATTTTTTTATTACTAATGATATTATTATTTGGGTAAAGATGCAATTAAAATTCAATTTAGTAGATATTTATGTTTGTTATCAGTAATGCGCACACAGGTTAACCCCTACTAATAGATTTTCTTTCATATTATCACATATAAAGAAGCCAAAAGGTATAAAATTGGTCATTAAAGATTAAATAAATGAGGATATAAAACATCGTAAAATCTTCCTATAAATGCCTTTAATTGACAGGTCACTTTCAGTGTATTATTCTATCCCTACATTGTATCAGGTACAACCATGTAAAAGTATCTAATACTCTTACCAAAATGTAATACAAATTCTGCAAATATTCCTATAAATTTCTTTTTGATGCAAGGAAACATATGTGTTTACATATAATACTTAATCTAGTTTTCCTTCATTTTCATTTCGATAAATAAAACACATATTACATTTTACAGGTTTGCTTATAACATACGATTTCATAATATAACTAGTTTAATTTCATTTTTGTTTCATACAACAAATTGTAGTGATTGTACTTTTAAATATCTAATTGTTTACGAAACAAAACAAAAAATAAGTTTTAGCTTGATATCTGAAAATATATAGTTTTGAAATTTAAATTCAATACACTAACATTTGCATATTAATAAATGCATGACTACAAATCACCGATTGATAGCTAACATGAGTTTGTACTTCACCTCTATATTAAAGTAATTAGTATCTTAAGTTTAAGTGTAATCAATCACAAATCAGTGTTTTTTTAATACAAGTTGTTTCTTTAGCTAAAACTGAAATATGTGAGTCAAAAATAATATTTATACAATCTTTACCGAAAAGTTACTTTGGAACAAGCGGTGCATTATCGTACATCATAAAAATATATCAATTTAAGATATCAATTTAAAAACAATCATTTTAAATTACTTAATTAAGTATAGATTGATTAAAACACTATCAATTAGAATGGTTTGCACTTATTTACACAGTAAATCACACATGATAACACACACTTGTATGGTACACCAGTCCGTCTTTGTGTACAACAGATCTGGATTGAAAGACATTCTCGGAAAAGGACATTAAATGTTCCTTCTCACCCCCTATATTGCTCAACCATTCTGATAACATTCTCCGTTTCTTACTTTGTCTCGCGCCGTTCACGCGCTATTTTTTGCAGACGAATATACTCCATCTAGTACAACATATTAATTCGGAAAATATAACAGTTATTATTGCTTAGATAACAGAGGTTGGAAGGCATATTAGTGTAGTCAAATACACTAAATATATTTCATCTTGTGTTTCGTCTGTACTTTCTAGCATATTTTCCGAAAAGAATCTTTTGGAAGGCGATACGAAACTCCGGATTAAACACCGTGTAAATTATGGGGTTGAGTAAACTGTTGCAATATCCAAGCCAGAGAGTTATGCTTTCTACTAGCAAAGGGATGTGTACTTGCGAGCGAATGAATGGCGCCATTATGGCTAGAATAAAAAATGGCAGCCAACAAATTATGAATGCACCAGTGATTATAGCTAAAGTTCGTGCCGCCTTTCTTTCACGTTTCATTTCTAGTTTTTCTTTCTGTTTTTTGGCCTTCAATATTTCATGGCTTGTTTTTGGCAACATTGCCGTCTGCGCCGAGTCAAGATGGCCGTTGGTCTTGCACTTATTTTCATTGTCATCGTGTTCACCGCTACCGCTACTTCCGTTTAACGGCATTTCGGATATTTCCGAGCGTGACACCGGGGAATCCTTCCGCGGAACTGTTAACAGAGTCATTTCCGTCGTGTTATTACATGTCGGACTAGACTCTCTATTCTTCTGTTTTTGCTGAAATTGCTTTTTCTGAGCAAACCGCTTTTTACGAATCCTTTGTCTAGCAACGACGAAGATTTTAGCATAAATGATTAACATGAGAACTGTCGGTAAATAAAACGCTCCGACTGTTGAAAATATCGTGTAAACATGATTTTGACTAATCATACAGATGCCTGTAATTGTTGGGTCGTTATCGTCTTTAAACAAAAAGATGGAAGGGATTGAAATTGACATGGCAACAAACCAAACAATCGCAATCATGATTAGAATCCTTTTAGCCGTTCTATTCCGGATATAGTCTATATTAGTAACGGCCCAATATCTGTCGATGGAGATGGCGACTAGGTGGAGTATTGAGGCGGTACAACATAAAACGTCCATCGACACCCACATGTCGCAAATCTCAGCACGCATGAACCACTGCTGACTGACCTGAATAAAATATATATAATGTATCAATATTACATTTTTTTAAATATTAATAAATTACATATTTTAGCATCAATATGTTCGTAGTCCTCTCAGTAAAAAATGTATCAGACATATAATTAATTCAATTATTAATTTATTTGAATTTATTATAGTGATGTGATAAAATATGTCATTTAAAGAATTTTTTATCGTTTTTTTACTTATACAAGAAGCTACACAGGTTGCATTAACAGCACGGACCATAATATATCATGTAGAAAGTAACATAACAAAAGTAATAATGCATAATTTTAAAATGAAGTGTTATCCAAGATCAGTTCTGAAACGTGTACATTGTATTTTAGATATAATCACTACTTTCGATGTCTGATGTCAAAATTGCTAATTTGCAGCAATTATTCAATTTTACATTAATTGTTAATATAATCAAAGGAACCGTTCTCGGATACTACGTGGTACATATCTGAATTCATTGATTAATACACATACAGTTGCTTTAGCATACCTAAATTATATGATGAAGACAAAAGATTCTATACATAATTATATTACAATAATAATAAACAACAGCAAATGCCTTCCTTGACGTAGACCAAAAGTAACCTTTTTTAACGAAGGTGTGCCGTTTTGCTCTTAAAAGATGTATACATTCTCTCTTTTTAAGTTGGAAACAAAGTCTTGTTATCTTTCAAAATTTATTCCAGAGTTTCTTAAATTGAAAATACCAGCTTTTGTCCCAGGAGTCATCCTTAAACTTTAATGATAAAAAACTATAATCATAATTTCTCGAAAAAAGCACTTGTTTTGTTACTTTATTTCAGGAAAACAACAACAAAAATTGTACGAACCTCATTAACGGCGCTGATTGGCATAACAATGGAAGCCACCATGCAATCTGCGACAGCAAGTGAAAGTATCAAATAATTTGCTACACTATGCAGATTCTTCTCTAAGATTATAGCTGCTATAACAAACACATTGCCGATAATTGTACACAAAATCATTAGACCCAAAATCACAGACGTCACTATCAGATGTTCTATACTCCATATTTGTGGTCCGCCTACAACAATTGTGACGTTTGTCGTGACGTTACTAGCGTTGCTAGCTTCCGTTAACATTGTTACTGACTCCATGTTGAATATTCCGATAGAAAGATCTAGTTTAACAAGAACTGGCGCTGATTTATAGCACTCAGATCTAGGCGTAAATGCAATAGTTTCAAACTGAATGTATTGGAATGTCTAAAGGAACACATTGCAAATGTCCTTATAAATTTGATATATTCAGTTCATGTGAATCGCGAGACATTCGATTTCCAAATATAGCTTCCATGCTATGACGTCATTATGAGATGCCATCGTTTTTCTTGCTGTGACTAGAAGTTCCTTATCTGCGATCCAAACATTGAAAATCTGAAATTAAAAACAAATGTATAACAGTCATTTAATATGTAATGAAACGTTATTTTCATACAGATTTTATGGAAATATTTCATATAAACATTTTGAAAAAGTGGAAAACCATCCAGATCAAAGAAACAAAAATATTAACTTGAAAACTACAGCCTCGGTTTGATAGAGTCTGTTCATGTGAAATAATGAAAAGTGCAAATATTTCTCATGCCCCTAGCACCGCCTAAAACAATATTGAATTTTCAACCAAACATTGTCAGAATATTCTATACAGCACCCAGTAGAGATAGCATAGCATGCCCCGGCGGTAGTGACTTTATTTCATGCACCTATATCTCAGTAATTTTAGGACAAAAGTGATCTTGTCACATGCGGATGTCTCTTAATTTTTGCTTATGTTCTGCTTAAGCTGGTGCTGGGATGGGAGGGTACTTGGGACAGGCGGTAGCTTACATTTACCAATACCTTCTATAAACAGGCTCAACCTAACCATGCATCCACAAGCAGCTGACACATCTTTCAAACAGTTCAATCATGGATAATCAGCATGGTTTTCTTTATTAGACAACGTTATCTTACTCGATGCATTAAACGTCACTTTAACAACAATTATAAATAATGTATAAAAGGTAAGTCATTATTTTACCATTCAGTGATTAATTCAGTAGCTTTAACTCAACCTTTTTTGCAGGAAAACATAAATTCCAGTTTGAAAACTGTAATGATTTTTTCAAACATATCTATCTAAAAGAACAACTGTATGTCACTCAAAAGCGACAAAAAGAAGAAAGTATTGTTCTTCTCCATTTCGTCAAAATGCTTGAGGGAGATTTATTCCATTATTTTGGTAATATTTTCTAAATATTATGAGGATATGTATCGGGAATCATACACCATTAAGAATATTTTTAAAACATTGTGTCATTAGACTAATAATGCAATGAAAAAGTTGTTTTGGTCCCTTAAAATATTTTTAAAATCTACAATATTTATTTGAACTTCAATATTAATATCTTTTGAAAAATTTTAACGTCGTACATTGCATTGTATATAATTATCTTTGATCAGGATTTATTAATCAAATTGACATTAATGACCTTTTCCCATAAATTATGATTTAATTTAAGAAAAATAGTAACCGTTATCCGATATTTCGTAAAAGTTCAACACTTTTTGTTAAACGATATAGACAAAAGGTACAAATACAAAAACAAGAAGGAAAAAAAATAGAAGAAAAAATATAATTCGATTAGAGTGTCCTATAATAAGTAACAATAATAATAACAGAAATTTTACACAATATCAAAATATAAAAGGACATCAGGAAAATATAATTAAAAGGAATGCATGTATAATATGCAAAGGTTTTGTAAATTCAGCAAAATTTATGCTGCTCACTGACAGGGGTAACTTTGGGTAATCATTGACCATGCTTAGAATATTTTAAATTTGAGGGATATCAATCAAAATACAAAAACAAATCGGTCAATTATAAAGAACCTGGTGGCTATCGGTTTCAACAGATAAAGGGTTATTCAACTACAGAATTTACATGTAACCTCATTAATCCGACCACGATCATTTAACATATGTTTTTTTTCTTTTGTATCATAGCAATTAAATTTTTTATTACATATGACGAAGAAAGAAATATAATCTTAATCTCAAATCAAGCGTGAATTTATGTGAATAAACCCACAATATTATTACACCCTAAGCTGTTACGAGGGTCAATGATTCAAGTCATCATCCCTTATCAAATCACTTTTTGTATATCTCACCACAGTAAGAAAATAACAAAGAAAGGAAGTGGATCCCTCAAAAACACACAACGTGGCAAGCATTTAAAATTTGCTAAGAATGTTTGTTCATGGCCGGGCTGAATTTATTTGGCATATTCTCAAACAAAGACGCTTACAGCACACCACAGTAACTTTAAAGTAATGTTATGTAATGTTGACAGCCTTGTTTTTAATCATCGGACAATTTTTATGCTTTTATTACGTCATAATATGTACGTGGCAGAAATGAAATAGGAAACTTCGACATGTGTTACGTCATCTGTTACTAACAGTACATGTATATCTAAGTTGTCTGAGTTATATACATACTAGTATATAAACACATTGGCATAGTAAAACATCAAGCGACATCACCAGGGTAAGTCAAGGATACAAGCATGAAAACGAATGTCAAATTTTGCAGTTGGGTATTTCTTTCGCTACAAAAGCAACTATTGTCTGAATCAATTATTAAGAGGTAATTCAGTACCACCCATTTCTAAAATGCCCTTCACACACAAAATATCTAAACTAATGATACAGTAACAACCAAAAGTAACGTGCCGTCTGAGCATGGTTTGCACATTTCGCTATAGTCGGTACATATTTAGAAACGTATCTATAATTTAAATAATTTTGTCTAGATTGAAATATTGACAAGTCTGTTTAAGATATTTAGCTCGGTTAGGCTTAATAATGTAGATGATAAACATGCATTCTAATTATATCATTTCACAGTACAAGGTCGACGTGTATTTCCTAATGGAATTCGTCCTCCGTCGAAATTCATCTCGAAACGTTCGTTCATATTATGCATTTACATAAGGACCTTTCGACTTCGTGAAAATCGTGCAGAAATGAATCTCCCCAGAGATGTTCTATATCAGGAAATGCCATGTCTTGTATCAAATTAGTGAATGAATTTATAACTAGTAATTTAAAACGATTGTTTTCCAAATTTGATGTCGGATACAGCTGTAAGTATTAAAAAATGTAGAACCTATTTTAGACATATATGTTAGACACAATAAAATAATGTTGTACTTTATTTTTGAATTACATGTACTGAAATGGGATATAAAATTGCTTTTCTTTATGTATAAACATGACCCGACTGTTTAGTCTCACTTTTAATAAGAGATATTAGAACTCGAAAATGTAAGTGAATAAGTGTATTTCTTTAAATACGAGTATCAGGTGTTGATTAATTCCAAAATAAATGTAATATAGTTTAAGTATATAGTGAAATAATGAACAAACGTATATTATATAGTAAAAGTATATGGTGAAATAATGAACAAACGTATGTAATATAGTATAAGCATATAGTGAAATAACGAACAAACGTATATTATATAGTAAATGTATATAGTGAAATAATGAACAAACGTATGTAATATAGTATAAGCATATAGTGAAATAACGAACAAACGTATATTATATAGTAAAAATATATAGTGAAATAATGAACAAACGTATGTAATATACTAGTAGTATAAGTGTATAGTGAAATAATGCACAAACGTATGTAGTGAAATAATGAACAAACGTTGGACAAATTAAAAAGTACATGTATGTCATATGGATCACCAATGAACTAAAGGTTACACCATACATTATAAAAACGGTACTTGAAGATATGTGAATAACGCTACAGACTCAAACAAAATAGTGACGTCATGTGACATTTTATCATAAACGCAGCTTTAATCATTCCGTTGATGATATCATTTCCTGTTATGTTACAAGTGCTATCAATGCTTTTATAATTCCCCAAGAGTATCAGTGCACGTATGGTATACCTTTGTAAGGTTGAATCATAACAATAAACAAAGCGGATAGTGTATCGTCTGCTGATAACGTCTGCTTGACAAGCACGAAAGGCGACCAGTCCATTGGGCTTATCATGAACCCTCTATCTATTTAGGGCTGTCTGATATGTAATGTAACATTATATTGAAGTGCAATATTTTTCTTTTTTTTTAACATTAATCATACGTTCTGTTGTGCAGAACATCATACTTGGTTGCAATAAAGTTTTTCCCTTCTTTTATCTAGCATCTGATGTGAACAAAACAGGAATCATGAATAAAACATTACAGGAAAAAAGGAATCGTCAGGAAATAAACACTTGTAAGTATCTTCTGTTATTTTAGTTTGACAATAAAATGTTTCATCTAAATGAAATGATTCATAAATGATTCAAAAATGCTCTGCCATGTGTCATTGAAAACTAACGTATAAAATACTCTTGCAATTTATCCTTACCACACGCATGTTTACATACTTACAAAAAAGTACATGTCTAATTTAACTCCCTACAACCGTAAACAATTAAACTTAAACTAATAAAATATACGAAACGCAAAACCAGTCACAAGTTCGTGTAAACATATACCGGATACACTTTATATACGTGTATTTAAAAAACATTTTAAACTATTAGTAAGCTACAAAATTAATGTTGTTGTTTGTTTACAATTAATTCATTATTAATAACAACAGTAAATAAATACTTATCAACCTTAATAGAACAAAATTATTGAAACAGAATAAAAAAATCTTTAAAAAATCTAAACAGTAAATATAATAGAATTAAATAAATAAAAAAAATAAATACATGAATAAATGCATTAATAAATAAAAAATAAATAAATAAAATCACACCGACCTATAAACACACACACACTACATTTTTATTTAAATACCTTATTTATGTGATATCCAACTCAAACAACACAAACGTGTATTACATTTATATGAGACAAACACATTTATATCGCTCATTCAATTAAGAAGTACACTTTTCCAATAACTTAACTTGAAAACCAATTTGAGAATATGTCCACTCAGCATTTACATTTCATTCTAATTTACGAACTATTTGTTGATTATCAGTGAGATATTTTAAATATCAATTAGTGTTTATGTATCTTTTTTTTGTTGTTTGTTCGATTGTTTTTTTATTGAGTTTTCACAATATAGTAGTAAATACATTTAAATGTAAATTCTCGATGCTATACCTATATATATTTCACAAATACTACGCATATAACGCTCGGGGAGATATTATCCATATTTTCATATCAAGTCTCGCAAAGATAATCATTCTTCCCTTTTCAAATGGTTGTACAGAATTTGCATAAAACAATGACTGTAATATAGGATATACTTTTGAAATATATTGTTTATCAGTTTGGTCAATGACTTCAAAGATCAATTATTTATAAAGTGCTCATATTGTGCGGCACGTAGAGGTTGATTTGTTGTTTAATATTCCTAAGAATTGTTACAGACATATGTAAACAATGCTATAAAAAGATTGGATAGTAATAAGCAACACACACTTTAATGCGTTTCAAGGAAACGTATTAGGCAATATGCCAGTGTAACAAACAAATTGCTTAAAATAGATAGATAGATTAAATTCAAAAGCGCAATGAACTAATGGTTGGTGAATGCTGGTGTCGGCCTTTACCTTTTAATTTACATTTACCCAATGATAACTATGTTGAATACAAATTGTACTTTAATAATATCATACATGTTGTTTATTCAACACACGACTTGTATAATGGTTTCAACAAGACTTCAGTTATCTCATGAATTATATGTAGATGTTAAAATATGTTTGATCCGATTCTATAGGAGTGTAAACGATAGTTTTTCTTCTAGGACGGTCCTTCAACTTTCAATTTTATACTATCTTAATTCTTGTTTAAAATAAATAAACCGGTATTCAAGTACAAACTGACAAGGTAGCACAACCTTCACAAGACGAAACCCGTTGAAATATACAGCGTAGTACGGCCAATAGTACAAGATAGTGACAGCTGATTATAGTCATTGGTGCTTAGCCCTTTTGCTCAGTCCTTGTACGGTGCCCTGCTGTACTCCTTGCCGGTTGCCCTGTGTTGCTGGTTTTCGTTGGATTATTGAAAATCACCCTTTCTTTGTTGATATATGTTCTTATATGTGATGTAAAACAAATAACCACGTACAAACAGTAGTATTCATCAGCTAATATACAATAAGGAAACTTACTTTTAGCTAATATATTAACATTATGTTCATTAACATTCTGTTTTTTGTTTAATTATTATCATTAAAACTGTCTTGTAACAATAACAGAGTTATGAATCTAAAAACCAAACCAACAACAATAATAGCAACACAACGTTACAAAGTTGAAATGGGTACATTATTTCTAAAATAAATCCATCAAAGACCAAGATCAAAGAACAGATGTCGATGTAAATGTGTCTTCAGACACGAGGAATGACAAATGATAGCAAGAGTTTGAGGATTCTTGAAACAGAATTATTCAAAACAACTGACATTTGACATAAAACAGGACATTACTTCAAGAAGAAATAACTAAATGTGATAACAATAATTCAACCATCTGACCTTTCAGCAACTTTATGGCAAAGGTTCTCATGAGTTTGATGTTCATCTACGTTACAAAGGTTCAGATGATATTTTCATACCTTTCGGAAAGGCTTGAATAATTACAAAATATATTTCATTTTTCCTGCTATCAAATCGTGATTGTTAATGAAAAAAAGCACATAAACCGAAATTTTATTTGAAATGTGAAACTGAAGCGTTTTATTAGAGGTTAATGTGCCTTCTATTATGCATTATTATCTCCCGAGACCGTAGGACATTGGATTTAATAAGTTCGAGGACCACTGCAGAATGATATTAATGCACGAAACAATGTGCATGAACGTTATTCTTGCATAAAAATGTACATCTGATCCGATAATTCTGCGTTTAGTTGCTTTTTTTGTATATGCCTTTCGAATAAAGAAACTATTAAGTAATGGTGGCATGTCATTTCATAAATAATTTTATATAAATGGCACAATCGGGGCAGTTATTGCAGTAAACTATTTTGCATTGCGCTTTAAATGAAACATTTTTAAAGACATGCAACAACGGCGCGTGTTTATGTTTTCTTCTTCGTTAATGTATACTTGTGTTCGCAGTTTTTATGCAAGAATATATTAAACTACAAACGTAACATACCATTTTTATGATTTATGATTGTCTTGAATTTTAAAGAAACATTTTAACTTCTAAGCAGGTGCTTGTTTGGTATAGACAGTAGATTGCATTTACCAGTACCGTCAATAATAGGCTCAGTCAAACCAATCTTGCAACAGCTTTATTTTGCCATTTTGCGTTCATTGAATGCCACCCTTGTTAAAGATTTTAATTTAATATATTCTAGGTGCTTTTGTCTAAAATAATTTTAAAAACATTTCTTTTTATTGTATCTCCAACCATTAAATTTGCTCTGTTCAAAGCTTGTCATGCCATATTCTACCCACTGCCTCTGTATCATACAGTTCTATTTTAACAGCAATATCAAAAGACAAACAAATTTTATATCGAAGAAGTAGCATTTATGACAGAGCAATATCAATAATTAGAAAATACATGAAATTAAACATGCGTGCATAAATAACTTTTGATGACCAGTATTTGATGGGTTATTTGGTCTTTTGAACATGTCTGATTCAACAGAACAAGACAACAATTCAAAGCATCACTTGAAATAGCAAAATATTTTATCACTGGATAAAAATGTGTGCATACAATTATGATTGGACAGAAAACATAACTTTGTCCTTGTACGCATGACATTATTAGGAAAACAGTTTACTTTACTTGTGATGGATTTGCGTACTATAAATATTTCAAACCTCTCAACCTCGATATGAAATATTCTTCAAATATGTTGTTTGTGTAACATAGCTCAACATTTTAAGTCGGTCACAATATATCTTCAAACATGTATATAACCAGCTGTAAAGTGGCCGCAATGAAAACGTTTAATATAAATTTATTCCTTTTTTAACATGTACATAAAACAGAAAGAGAAAAAAAATACAACAACACATAGTCAAAATCGGTATACAATGTTAGAACAAGGTGTTATTCTTAACGTCAAATCCTTGATGAGTTTTTAATTATGTTACGTATATTAATGGTTTACAAATATTAGATAGGTAACATGGGACAATAAAATCACTGGAGTGTGAGGCAAATTAAAACAGCTGTTTTTCTACAAATTCCTAAGTATTCCTCATTTTTGCCTTAAGCAGTTCATATCCTGCTGTTGCTAAAAGCAAAATTTTATTCTCATCAAAATGATAAGATCTTGTCCTGTTTTTATTCTTTGACATTTAAAAATACTTGTTTGTTACCTTGCCTATGATTCACTTGAAAAGCAAAACGATTTTATCGGAAAAGTACATGCTTTCTTCGGGATAGAACACACACACATACATAAAGAACGAAAATAAATACATGTAAATATTTGTTCGTTTAATAGAGTTTGCATTAGAGGAAAGTGAAAATTGGGGCAATTGTAAAAGTTTTTCCCTTTCAGAATGCATTTTTTATACGAGTAACATGAAAAGAAGCTTTATCAGAGTATCAAAGTATTCTTTCTATTTCTCTCATTTGTTTGCGTGCATGTCTCGCTTCCTATTCAAACCTTCATATTTTGTTGGTAGCGCTAGAAACGGAATTGCGTGCTTTTATCAAATTTGTTCTCGGAAATTGAATCCCATATGCATAAAAAGGGCAATTCTCAAGTTAGGTGTGACGTTTCGGTTTCAATTTGACTCAATCAGCCACTATTTAGATGTAAATAGTAGAGGGATTTATTTGATTATTGGACATATGTTTCCAATGCTAGACTTTTTATACAAAAGGATTGTATAACGCAGATTTAGCTTCTAGAGAAACTATCATTCATGAAATAACATAAAAAATACATTTCAATATAATGCTGTTACCCTTAAATTGATTTTTATAGCTATTTGCCGATTTAAAATCATTCTAAATAATTTGCTTTTGAAGTTATTGCACCATCGCATAGATATATATTTAAAACAACAACAACAACAAAAAACAACAACAACAAATGGTAAAGTAATTGTAAGTATTTAAAATATCAAACTTAAAAGTAATAAATATATTAACTGAATAAAGTTAAAAATAAAAAGCGGTCGGGCAGTGATATTTTCCCCTGCAAGTATAACATTTTTATCTCATGTAGAAATAATGGTTTAAAACACAAAGACGACAAAGGCTGATAACACGATCTGTAATTTCTTATTTCCTCCATTAATCAATACCTTGTCACTGCTCATAAGGTGACTTAAGAAAAAATGCCGTCATTAGCACTTAATGATGGGAGATTTTGATTACGTTTCATACAGTTAATTTTGTTAGATTTTAAGTCACTATGTCTGAAGGAAAGGTCACGTAGTTGTTTTTAAGGTTTTACTGCTGGAGAGCGAACAACGAATGTAATAAGTGTTTATCTAGACTACAAGGGTTGCTTTGGTTGAAAATAGATGTGAACAGAATAGATGTGAACAGAATGTATAAGTATAAAATTAAAGACAAGTGCACTGGCTTTTGAATTATTGAATTCTAACCTTAAAATAAAAGAATGTTTCAGCTTTCCTTTTTACAAATATGAGACAAAAGGTCTGCACAGGATAACAATGTACACGAAACTCAGTCCCGTAAATATCCTGAAGCATTGGGTATAAGAAGGGGCCATAAACGGGAGGTAGACTAACGACGATGTGTTGGAGGGGGTAGAAGAAGGTAAATCAAACTAATTGGCAGTAGTTTAGAGTAATTTAAACATTCAGCAGATGATTTTTCAAATAGAAAAGTTGAATGGGGCATTTTATTAGAAAGATCAATACAAATGTATATCGTGTGGCATAGCAAAATTGAAAATGTGGCAGATACACATAAATTGACATGTCATGAACCCAAAATGTTGCTCAACAATAAAATAACACAGATTGGAAAAAGTCATAGTTATTCCTTTACCACTAAACCCTCATTGTACATTTCCTTTTATCAGAATCAAAAGGCTAGACAACTAAATATAGCAGAAGCATCTATCAGTAACCACCATTAACAGGAAATACATGGAATGACACATGTGCGCAGATATTTCTCTTTATGACCAGTAATTGATGGGGTGATTGATCGCTTTAACATGTCTGCCTCAACATGAAAGAGAAGTATTCACAGAATTGCAATTTATGATTTTATTACAAAAGCCCTACCGGCATTTATTTCCCTAAATGTTTTTTATTCTTATTGATAGAATTCTCCTCGTGAGATATATACATGTTGCATATAATGTTCTTCAATAAACAAGGCATTTCTAATTATTCTAGTCAGACGGGATAAGTTTCTATTTGAACCTCATTAAATCTATGTAATGACATTGGATTATAGAATGACTCTTGAATCTAATTCTCATCCCAAGTGACCGATAAAGCATGGTGAAAATTGATCGGAAGAATCTCGTAGATGTTTATTATTCAGTCTTGTCTATCTATAACACAAGGTCTCTTGTTGTTTGTTACCGTAACACGACAGAATAAG
Source organism: Ruditapes philippinarum (assembly GCF_026571515.1). Classification (NCBI taxonomy): domain Eukaryota; kingdom Metazoa; phylum Mollusca; class Bivalvia; order Venerida; family Veneridae; genus Ruditapes; species Ruditapes philippinarum. The sequence continues at coordinate 118,085 of NW_026853689.1, read as the reverse complement.
TCCTGTGAACGTTTGACGAATTGTAATGAATCAGCTTTATAACGCTTAAACTATTGTCTGTCTCTGCAATGACCACTGTTGTACGGAAGAGGTGGTTAAATGGTTTGCAATCAAAATGATGGGTCAATGCTAGAAATACAAATTAAAGAGGTCTCTATATGTCTGATATTTGATGTGTATTTCTATGTCGGAATGCCATGAATTTTAAATGCTGCAATCCATTAATGTATACACGTTTTTTATTACGAAAACAGATAAAAAATCTCGCAAAATAATATGCAGGTGTAGTATAATTATACAAGAAATGATCATCAGAAATGAAATAAAGCCCATGTTATAAACAAGGCAACGCCTTCTGAACACATCTGTGGATGAGGCTTAATCCAAAATTTCACCTAGAATACTGCCTAAGCCGGTGTTAGTGGGCGAGGACGATAACTTGCAATTTCCAGTACTGTCCATGAACAATCAAACAAAGCCTGCAGCATAGTGAATTTTGCCATTTTGGGTGTTCTTGAGGTAATCTGTTTTATCTCTGTCTTAGGAACAAGTAAAACCAGTAACTAAGATTGTATGATGCTTTGATGTTAGGCATTCTAATGCAAATTATTTTTTATTGCGCTTCAAGCGGATATAACTTAATTAAAGTACTGCTTGTTCATGGGGAAATAATAATATAAAGCTTATAATGACTTGAAGTGGCTCTCCGCTTGGCGATTACCAACTTTGACTTGTGTAACGAGCAAACTTAGAATAAAATAGGAAAATACCATCTTTTAATGTTAATAAATATTAAATAACCTTGCTATAGGTAAGCTGTTAATTTATTTGATTTATTGTATGACTCTTCGTCCTGCTGGGTGCCTTTTTTCGATGGTCTTATCTGGTGTCCTACTGGGATCCTTTCTGTGGTTAAGTTTGGTGTTCTTCTGTATGCCTTTTCGGTGGTCCTGCTCTGTGCTTAATTGTTTTTTCCCCACATGTTTTGTTCGGTGCCTAGGTGCCTTTGTTCTGTTAGCATTTTCACTATGGTAAATGGGTACAAAGGGTTGTTATGTATGAGTGTCGCTGTCAGTTGTTGACCTTTCTATACAAATTTGTATGGATATTCCGTTATCACCAGTTACAAATTTAAAGAGTTGAGGACGAGAATGAAAAAAAAAATACAAAAGGAAGGGCATAAATAAATGCCACAAAAGCGATGTATTTTTGTAACAAATGTAACCTTTCTTTCCTTCTTTCCTTCTTAATTAACGTCAGTAAGCTATTTGGAGTAAAGCTGATATTTCAACTCACGTCAGACATACGAGTATTCTAAGTGGATTCCAGAACATGGAAAATAGACCAATGTAAATTGGTAAATGAGAAATGTCCGTTTCTATTACATCTTGTAGTCCGTTTTTATTGGATTTTTTCATGTAGTGAGGTCCTGTAAATATGATAGTTGTTGTATATGCGTTGGTGCGAGTCTTTTAAAACAATGTCTATATAGACGCAATTAAAACACGCGACTGTTGGTCGCTATATAAGCATGCAATTTGCATGAAGGCACGTAGTAAGGCATTGCAATTTTTTCCTCTGTGAAGAAGAATTCAATAGTAAAAAGAGATGATAGAAAAACTACAAAAAGTACACGACACCATATGGAGTAATAGTACTTATCATAAAAAACGCCCCAACAGTTAATGGTATGAATTCAAATTTCCCATTGGGAAACGAAAAACAACAAAACAACAAACAACAAAACAAAACAACTTCCCAAACCCACCCCCAACCCCCCTCCCCAAAAAAAAAAAAATAAATAAAAAATAAAAAAAGAGAAAAACTATCTGCGATATAGCCATATATAGACACTCAGATATATCAAAACTTTATTTTAAACGAGCGTTAATCATATACGTCTTGTTTTTACAGTAGTGTCGATTAAATAGCAAGATATCCCTTTGAACAAATTTATCACTAGAAGAAAAGAGGAAATGCACACACTGTTTTATAAAAAACTATTATTCTTACAATTTTTCGTTTGTGTCAAACGATTCTAAACACATTGAAGCACAAACAACATTTTCAATTCTAATAATGTTTTAATGTCCGCGATGCATTACATATTTGTTTTATTTTTTATATTTGAGATATATTTTGTCATAATTATAATAAAAGTAATCGAAAATTGATAACTGTTCCAAAAATATGACCTAACTTACAATAATAGAAACAAACAAACAGAAAAAAATCACAGCAGAAATATATGGAATAAATGATAAGAAATGTAGGGAAGAACTAATCTTTTGAATTTCACCTGAAACAATAGCAACAGCAGCCTCTGATAGATTTATCCTAGATGAATGTTGTTCAATTTACTTTATTATATACACATGTATTATGCATATGTGTTTATAACGTTCGGGTGCGTTCATTCACCCTGAAACATATAACTAGGGGAAATCAAGGCGTGTTTTATACGGCGCTTGAGAATACTAATACTTGCCTACTTTAGCATATCAATATTTCCTTTAACAAGTCTTCACTTACTAGTTTATTCTAAAGTTAATGTACGTTATTAGTTAGTGTTTCTCTCGCAATATCATTGCCTTCCCATATCATTAATATTAAACATATTTTCGGACAGATCGTAAAAAAACCTCATTACTTTTCCGTTGTATAAGCCTGCAGTGACTCTAGGAAGTGAAAGCAAGAGAGAGGGAGAAAAAATAATTACGTATTCTAGACAATATCATTAGGTTATTTAAATAATGTAATCACAAGTAACATCGTGGGGTGAACTAGTAATTAATGTCAAACCGAAGCCTTGTACTTGCTTTATTATGGTGAGAAATACCGCATAAATGTGAATCAATACCCTTTCCCATGCTTGTAGAAGGCACCAATGTCCTCGGCATACATAATCTCATTCTAGACTAGTTCATATATATAAATATATTTCAATGTATTTAAAATATGATTACGGAAATCTAATTAAACAGCATGAAGTCTGAAATTTGAAACATTTTTTCTTTTAAATCTTAAATGCTTTTAGCAATCAAGAATAGTATTCTGTTTTGATGCACGCAATTTAAAAAAAGCAAGCAACAGCAGCAACGAGAACTCCAGTACACAGTAGCATACTTCTACAGTTCTACAGCGCATGCGTCAGAGTCAAGCGCCCACATACTGTAACAGCAGTTTCTGAGGACAACAAAATGTTGTACATAGGAAATGATATTGCTTCCTAATCAACTTATACCAGACGAACTAAATATATTGTAATAAAGAGTTCCACCGGGCAGTCTGTTAACGTGATTTCTGTGGCGTTATAAAGTGGCAGGACATTGTCAATAGTATGACGTCATATAGTGTACTTCATATGTTGGACTACTTTCTTGGAGGAAGAATAGTTTTTCTGTTTGTAATGGAAACTTTTTGATTTAAACTTAATTGATCTTCAATGGACATATTTTTTTTAAATATTTCTTTCATATATTGAAGTATGTATAATTTGGATATTCTTTTGAAATTTTTCTATATAAAACATGTTGGAAAGCGATTCAAAATGGACACTCTCGTGCTATGAATAATGATATTTTGGTCTGAAACAATTTTTAACCTGTTATATTCAGAAATGTAACATCGGATCATGTATCCAAATCTGATTAACAAAACTCACACATAATTCTTTCATAGACAGTTGTCATGTATGGTACTAAATGCTATTATTTATGGTATCAAAACCTTTGCATTATCGACCAATTCACTTTAAAAAGAAAATTTGTTATTGCACTAAAATTAAGGCAATTGAACATTCATCATGATTTGATAGGTTAGTGTAAAACAATCACAAACACTTTTTATGCAAAATGCAAATTTAAAGTGAGCAATATATAGTTTAATATCGCAATAAGACATCTAAATGATTTCAGCATTGACATTACATCAGATAGTTTGTTGTTTTATAATCTGTTAAAATCATAACTCACAGCGGTGTGACTTATCTTACTTATAAGCGACGTTCATAAATCCTCCTATACAAATAACGTTTTTTTTTTTATCAAATTTTAGGACAAACTTTCTTGAAATTTTAAAGGAAATCTATTTATAATTGACATATCATAATGATAATGATGATGATGATAATAATTATAGTAGTAATAATAATAATAATAATAATAAAAATAATAATAATAATAATAAAAATCATCATCATCATCATCACCATCATCATTATCATCACCATCATCATCATCAAAAACAACAACAACATCATCATCATCACCACCACCATCATTGTCACCAACAACATTATCATCATATACATTATCATTGACATTCATCATCAACATTGTCATCATAAACATTATCATCATCATCATCATCATCATCACGAATCATCTTGAGAAAAAAGCTTTGAGTTTTATAAATGATATAACTTGATTCAAATTTCTACATTACATTAACAAATAATTGATATGATTTTACACGTATTCCATTACGTACATTTGAATACATTTTATTAATTCATGCCCTGATACGGAGTCTTACTCCAACCTAATCATCACGGGTATCATTCTGTATATCAAATAAAAGAATAGTTGATGTGATCCAAGGATTACACTTACATCATAGAAATATTTCTTATACATAAATAGACAAATACACATTCTTACGTACATCAACAGGGATGAAGAAGATTTGTCCTAATTGATTTTGTCTGTATTCAATTAGTCAAAATCAATCTCTATCTTTCAATAATAGTCATAAACGGCCTTACGAGCGCCGCCAACGACCAAATCAACAACGTTTCTATAGCAACGTTCCAATAAAAATTACTGACACTACGTTTTTTATTACGGAAAATGTATAATTCGGATCAATTAAAGGCTAACTGTTGGCAATGATAGCTTGAAAGATGATTAGGAGATGGACATTTCTACTCTCGTTAAGTCATAGATAAACGCATTCACACTGGCAATTACATAGAAGATATACACGAAAACTTGGAATTAAAGCTGCTGAGAGAGACACAGTGATAATGTGTACTATCACGCAATTGCGATTATGTTAAAGACAAATAAAACTACGTTTTTCCCCTGCCTGCTCAGTGCTTTGGTACTTAAATGTGAAGCAAGCAGTTCACAAACAATTACATTTGTGTATTTGTAACATTTTATATTATATCTAAGTATGCAAAATTAAATGTCAAAATAAATATTTATCAAAACAGAGCATAAATGCATCTGTGTCTAGAATCAAAAATCCCCTGAACAAAATTAAATTCACCCCAAGTGTTGAAACTAGTTTTTTACTGCGGTTATATTTTAAATATTGATAAGCATTCGATAAGAAAAAAATTCGATAACAAAAAAATACATATCTAAAAAGAATAATTCCAAAATAAATAAATAAATAGTGATGATAATTGTAATATTCATACAAATGATGATGATGATGATGAAGATTATAATAATGGTATTAATAATAATAAAAAAAACAAGAGAGCCATGAAGGATCTAGATCGTTCACCTTTGTCTCTGAATGACAAATTAACAAAGGAAATATGAATTAACGAGTAATACACGTCAACACTAGGATGAATGCTGTTGATAATTTTAGATATAAAGTCATTCATGGTAGAGGTCCATAAGACAAAATACAATGTATCAAATATCTAATGTTTAAGCGTTATGGTCTTAGATGTAAAGATGTTTAAAGGTAAACTCCTCAGGGTCAGGCTTTTATAATATGATGAAGAACCAAACAAGAAGAAACTGTTAGAAAGATACAAAATATCTATTATAGAATTTACAAAAAAAGCCACACTATTAACTCAAAAGTCCCTTGTATATCAACACGCATGTGTCTGTTATATCGGAAATATAATTGAAGAAATCAAGGAATATGTCGATGTAAAGAAAACCAAGTGAATACCTTTTTACATTTTGAAACTTTTTCAAAACTGAATAATAATGTTGTCATCTATTTCAGAAAAATTATTTATCTAATACATTTTACGTGTAGTTCAAATATTTTCACAGCAGTCTGGATGTGAACTAATAGTAAACTAAAGAGGTGAATACAATTTCTCATCGTAGTTGTAAAAAAATTATGTAGCAAAGTATAAAAATGTTAACAATCCAAAAAGACTAACATAAAAATGTAGACAGTCTGAATATCATAAATAGTTCATGTTATTTATTTTGATAAGCACCATGTTGTGAAAATGAAAACACGTTGAAGGAATCATTCCTCCTGGCTAAAGGGAAAATAAATCGTTTGCTTTATTACTTATGTATAAAATATTATGATTATCCAAAGAAAAAGTCTGACTATTTGCAGAATCCAACAAACATGATTTTTATTTTAGTAAACGTTGTTTTGACGTATGTTTTCGTACATTAATGACTAGGTATATGATTTTTATTATAGGGTTTTACGTTGCACCGACACAGTATAGGTCATATGGCGCCTTGGTAGAACCACCGACGTTCTGTAACCTAGATGGATAGCTTTCTGACATGACAGAATCCAAAGTCCCTGTCGAGGTTAGAACCCATATACCTGAGGGGTAAGAGGTTTTAAATCAACGGTCTTTACCATTCGGTGGACCGTTTTAAAATTTTATAGAAGTATTTAAGAAGTATTTCATTACATATGACTTTATACCATTAGATCTTTAACACTTCAATGGCGTATAAATTGTGTATCTGGTCTAAATCGGCACGATACGCCCTTTCTAAAGAAGCTGATTATTAAGGGTAACGACCCTAAATTTGTATATATGGGGACCGCCTTATTTGTTCTCTTATAAGTAAAAACGTCACAGTAGAAAGCAACCTTTCACGTGACAAACACAGGTTCGATATAAGGCGAGAGAGGCATCGGTAAAATTACGATATCATACGATGTTGAAAAAACAAAACAATAAAAAAAAAAAAAAAAAAAAAAAAAAAAAAACACTTCCTTACTGTATTAAAAGAATTAAGTACATCTGTAAATATTACCGTTTGAAAAACCTGTTTATTTCCTCTGATAATTCAAAAAAGACCGTACAAGTGAAAATATTTTGTTTAAAGTTACTATCAAAAAGATTTGACACACATTTATTGAGTTTTAATTGAAACTATTATTTAACATAAGAGTTATTTGTCCTATTTTTCAACAATAGACAGTTCATCCTGGAAGACATATCTCGGAAACATTACATACATTAATTTTATAAAAAAAAAAGTCATAATACAAAAAGATCCATAAAGTTACATAATGTGTTCAGTTTGAATTTTCTTACTTTTGCACTGTAACGGATATGACATGTGTTTAACAATATCTTTAACAAGTTTCCTTAGCATATGACAGATTGTTCATCGATCTACGTTTTAGTGAGGCGCGTAATTCGATCTGACATCTCATATGTCTAACTTCATTAAGCTTGCTTAAGTCATATATTTAAATGTGATATTCTTTTTCCGCTCACTTGAACATCTTGAAAAATGGATGACAAATGAGGCAGACGAGAATTTATGCATTGCTTAGATGTAGATAGTTTCTGTCATTGGTGTTAGCACGAACAACATTTTCTTTGATATATCATTTCAAATGTGCATCTGTTATACTGTGTCTAGTTGACAAGGAATGAATTGACAACAAAAACGTAAGGCGTATAATTGAACACAATGCAACATTGGTTAGGCTTTAAACATTGGACTCACGGTTTCTATTATATATAAAAGATTATACTGTTTTACATAAAATTGATATTCTAATATCCTCTGGAAAAAATCGTATTTTTAAATTATATCAAAACAAAAGTTCATTAGTTTATTAATATACAAAACATGAATCCTTTACTGTATAGCATAGTGCTAGGTGAACAAAACAATAACCACAATTATCGTTGAAAAAAATGTTTCTAATCTCTAAGCATTTCTATTTTTTATATCCTTAATGAATTTAATAAACTTTCACTGGCGCTTTATACATTAATCTTTGCAATGTATTCTTTCCGACAAATAAATTTAGCCAACATTTTTAACGTAGGGGCGGTGAGAATGTAAGATTTATCATTTCTTTTCACGGCATAGAGACGCTTGTTTTAACTTTTAGATTAGGAGGTGCATAAAGAGGTATGATTATTTGATTTCATATGATTATACTTTTTATGTATTATCTTGAAGTGATCATATATATTTCGTTTTAAGTTATCTAGTTGAGTTAACCGAAGTCGAGTTAACCGATATCATAAATATTTATATGTGTTGATTATTCGTATTTGTTCGTGTACAAAAAGGAAACAGTGACACATTTTATCTTTCACCGTGGATCCTACTCGGGCTGCCATATGTCAAAACGCGTAATCCGCCATAAATAACATATTACGTATTATTATTCATAACATGCAAATATGTCTTAACGAAATAGAAAACGTACAGGCTTACAAGACATCAATATACAGACAAATGATCGATACTAGAGAGCTGATTTATGTCTAAAACAACTAGAGAATATAAAGCGCGGCTTTTGATATTGGAAACACGACTATTACAAGATACCATTAATCTCCGCTTCTTTTAAAATGTTAGATAAAAAATCAAATTTGCAAGTGACGTCATAAGGTCTAAAAAGAATAAAACAAAACAACACGATATTCCTACAAATTTAGTCTGAAAATAAAGTAAAAAAATAAAATAAATTGATCATTATAAAATGTTGTTCATTTTTTTTCTCCCTGAAATATGACTGACGTATATTCGTGGTTACATTTATTTTAATTTGAGCATATTTAATTTAAAAAAAGAGAAAAACAGAATCTCTTAAGAACACCTCAATCGGCAAGTAAGAAAGTTTTGCAGTCTCAGTTTTATTGAGCCTTTCAAGATCGTGGCAATTGCACGCGCCAGTCCATGCCCTCTAATACCGGCTTAGTAGAATTCAATTTTTAGGTATGTAAATGGCAAACACCCGCAGATGTGTACATACGGCCGAAACCTGAATTCCAGACTTTGATGTGTTGACGAAATATATTTTATTCTTGCTTTGAAAAAGAACAATCTTTAATTCAAAAAAGGAACGAGAAATTTAAGTATCTTATATGTCATATGTGTCATGCATACTTACAAAAATTAAATGACCTGTCAGAAATAAGATGTTTTTGAGATTAACATAATTGTATAATGTATTATATGTATTATTTACAATATAACAGCTTTATCTTTATATCACAGTAATAATGATATTCTTTCTAAACATTGATTTTAATTTTAAATTATAAGGGCAATTATTTGTTTGTTTAATAACATTATATTGCATATTTAAACACAAATGTTACAATATGATCAAGTTTTTATACATATGATACTTTTTAGTTAAGCATACATATTAAAAATGGTCGGAATAAGTGTCAAAAGGACTTTATGGACCGTCTGTCGAAATGGTTTTTCATGACAAGCAGGTTTTTTTTAAATAGTTCTTCTTAACAATAAAGATTAAATTGGAGGAACTTTATGAGATGTTTACAAATCTTTGACACAAATACTTATGAATCTGCAATCAAATGTCAAACATACACTAAAATTTCAAAAGCATTAATATTAATCATAATGTTTTTATCACAAGCTAAACTTTTTTGTATCAGGTAAATTTGTTACCTATAGTACGCTTGTACTTACTTGCAATAATTGATTATATTTCGACCGACATTAGATTTATTATCTTGTTTATTACTAATACCAGTGTGATATGAATCCTTAATGAAATGAAAGGTTACTTAATGTTAACTATGTGGAGAACTATAGCAAGATGGTACACATGTACTTCCATATAGATTTACCATACTGATAAATAAGTGGATAACTGCCATCTTATATAAGATATTGTTTTCCAGAAGGTCTGATTTTCAACTATTTTCAAGCAATATGTTTATCTTATATCTTTAAACTGAATAGAAATATACTTAAAAAGTACTAATGGTGGATGAAATATAAACTTAACGTTTAGAATATATTAAGTAAATATAAATTGTATTTATAATATTTTTGTATTCGAATTTGTTCTTATATGTGAACTGTTTGTAAAACACTCCCTTTACACGTTATGTCATCTTAATGAAAAGCAATAATCACTTTTGTTGAAATGTACAGTTAAAGCCCTAGATTTTATGAACCTTTACATTTTATTCAGTACTATATTCAAGAGACATTGTAAGCATGTTCCCTCATGTCCTCGTCACGACATTTATTCGTTATATTGTCTGAGACAATGTCATGTCATATTTTAGATTTATTCCGAAAATGTGTATTATTCCTTCAAATTTATTTTCGTCTTCCATTTCTTGTTCACGTTTTCAATTATGTGTTTGCAACTCAAGGAATTAAACGCTTAGGTATATTCAACGGAAACCATGTTTCCCTTTGGAATAGTTTTGCTTTGCATCTTATTTTGTTTCATATCCCTGATGTAAAATGATTTTAAGAAATTGTTAACGTACATTTAAATGTATGTCATGTGTATCCCTTGTAAACAAACAACAATATTTATATTAACTTGAAACTTTGTTCCATTAATTTGTGTTTGTCCAAACAGATAACTTTGTTAAAACGTACAAAATCATAACAATGTTCTGTTGTGAAATCATTTTGAAAACTTATTTTACAATACGTATATACGCATTTGGTTTTATTGTTATATGTTTATCTGTGTGTTCTAACGTATGCGTGTCTTTTCAAATTTATTTGATATTTGTGTAAAAGTTATCAATATAAACGGTTTGGCCATTGTAAGTTCATAGTTTACACATGTTACACGAGCTCTTACTCTCTCACCCTGTTTTAGACTGTAACAATGACCAGAAGTTACGTGTCATGAGATATGTGCGAACCTTTTATAATGACCTTTCGTAACAAAGTGTTATAAAAAGTAGCACTGTCATTCTACATATCATTCAGGCACTACTCTTCTTTTGAATAAGGCTTTTACCTGAGATCAAATGACACAATATATCGCGTTCGTTAAAGAAAACAACAAAGAAAAACAACAACACAGTTGTTACTTTTAGGATGAACGAAGTATCTAATAACACTGCCCTTTTCCAAACACTTGAATCTCTCGCCTCTGGATGATCCTTTAATATCAGACCTTGTACATCCAAGAGTAAAATCCATTTTGCCATTATAATAATTTTTATTGTGCATAACGTGTTCAAACGTTGATAACTCAAATTGCGCTTGCAGTTTATATTGATTTTAAACTTTGTTCTTTTCCATTTTGAATGCCCATGTTGATCTAGGAATGATCTTCAAATTTTTATGTATTTAGGCATTTGAACCTCCGTAAAGTTCTTTAAACATGATAACGAACATGAAAATTCCCATATTTCATCTATATAGTTTTTATATATTCGGATGATTGTGCTTTTCTAAATATAGAAAGCAATTACTTATAAAACCGCTGTTTAAGATATTCTTAACGTAAATATTTTACATCAAGATGTTTTGTTTTAAAAGCTTAACAAACAAAACAAAATTGATATCATTTTAGTTGTGCCCTATATACATCTGAATGGAGCATGGTTTGCATTTTCTTTCTTATCAATACGCGCTGTATTTTGTTTCATTGCAATTGATTTTCTTTACGTTGTCGCCTGTTACTCCTGTTTGAAAATGACAATAAAGTGAAAAATAGTTGGTAATAAAGATTCCAGTTTTTTCTTAATCAATCGATGCAATAGCAAATTAATGCTCCTAGATTATTGCACGGAACTGTCAGTTAAAATGCTATGATTCTTGTTTAGGAGATAATACTGAGCAAACTAAATGGTATGCAGGCATGCAGCCTTATCAATATCACTTAATCAGAGGGAAAAAATATCCATGCAATCACCACATCCATAAGTAAAATTAAACATGTAAAATGTACTTATTCAAATAATACAAATTATTACAGCAAAATGTACGTTATTGTTGGGCATGATAGCCTTTATTTTTTAATGTAGTCATTTGATGGTAATATTCAGTATAGCATAATTATAATGAAACAAGCAGACGAAAATCCCTTGGAAATCTACTAGAATAACAATATAAACATATTTGTTAACCTAACATCTATACACTGTTAGGTAGAAAACAGTCGTATAACATTATGCCTGTTTACAGGCCTCGGACATTATTTTATTGTTATTTCTCAAAAGCTTTAAATGTTTGGTTTCTGCTATAGTTACCAAAAAGTAACTCAGTATCCAAGTACATGAACCATCTTTTTTATCTATTGCTGTTTGGCAAGACGTAGAGGTATAGTGAATATTTATTTTATATGGAAGTTAAAATACTAGTTTGTTTACATTTTGCTACTTAAATCCGCACATATAACAAACAATCTTACATTTATAGCTACATTCTTCGGACGAGAAGTATCTAACATGCTCTAAAATCACTATTATTGATTATTGCCTGTTTCTAAAGAAGTTAAAATATATTCATTGAGGCATAATGTGCCTTTAATGCCTACACATATCTTTTTTAACAAAAAGCATTCTTCCACTGTCGCGAAACACTTCCTGAAGTAAATGCCATCTGACAATGATGGTAACAAAACCCGGATATAACTTTAGAATCAAATATAAACAAGCACTACTTATAATCATTTCATGAGAAGATATTGCCAACACGAAAAAGCTTTTATCTTTTAAGGGACTGAGCGAAATATGAAAAAGCGAAACGAATCACATGTTGATATGAAAGAGATGTGTCAACATTTCGGAGATATAAAAGTATTAATCTTAATTATAGACAAATCATCATTGTGTGTTAAGAAGCCTGGTATAATTTGTAAGAAAGAAGGCTTTTATACTGTCAGGGATTTTTGTTGATGTATCATTAATCATTCCACGGTTTTTTACGGATAAATTACATCACTACAGTGGCTTATACAAAAAAAGACGGTAATATCGCTGAGCAAACCGATGTTTGATTGAAATGCCTATAATATGTTTGCTCTGACGGACATTAACACAGCTTAGTTGTAATTTTCTTAATTGACCAATATAATTGGAAACGATGACTTATTTGTTGCACGGACAAAGGCTCGTGTCATATTTGACATTGTGTCTAAATTCGTGAAAATATATATAAGAAGAAGAAGGTGAAGTGATACCATAAAACATAGAATATCCGACATTGTTGATAGTTTATTGTCGGTTATTTTGACAAGATATGAGAGGTCATTCACGCCAATAGACTTAAATTATCACGCAACAAAGACAAGAGTATAAGGCGGTACACCATGTACAGAAATATGATACTTTTAAAACATACTTCTAACCAACTTGAATGAAAAAATAATTCACTTATGATAAGGCTTACAACTGCTGTGTTTTTAGATAAACAAATGAAAGTAAATATTCCAAATAAAAATGTTCAAATAATTTCTTTAACATAAACAAGTAATTTGATTGACCAATCCGCATACAAAAAGTATAGATAGGTTGTTTGAAAGGTGTGAACTTTTATGTTAATCTAATCATATTATGACTATTCTATATTGAAACATTGTAAGTATAATTCAATGTACTAGACTAAATATCATGTACAATGTAAATAAAGTCAATGTCCTTCATTGCACAAGTGCACAAAGCTTTTAAAGTTCAAAGCTTCCATACAGCCGGCAATTTTTCAAAATTTATGCATCTATAAACAGCTTAGAAAGCTGCGTAATATACACTAATGTACACGTAGATAGTTTAATATCAAGTTTAAACTAAAGAATACTGCCTCATTTTTATTCCGAAACTGTAAAAATACTCTCCTATAATTATGTTTGACAATATGTTATTCTATCTTTAAATGCTCAAAAGGTTACAGCAGTTATGAATTACTTTCATTGAATTCAATCTTCACATCTTCTATATTTTAATAAATTATTCAAACAATTTAGATGAAATCTTTGCTGTATGTCGCCGACAAAGGTTACATTAATGTTTTATTGTTCAGCTAGATATATTTCTATCTGCTGCATTTTAACAATCCCATTTTCTGTCAGAATGCAGCAGACGACTGGATTTGAAATTAATATTTCATAGGACATCCATATACGGCGGCGTTTATATAAATGATTTCCGCAAATCTCAATAGATTTGCTAAAAAGGGAAAGCACTTATACACGAGAACGTTAGAGAGAGTGTACCATGTGTATAGCATATGTACATTTAATTGTATTACCCATTTATTTGGTCATTTATGTGCACAAAGAAGAACCTTGCACATAGAATAAAAAATAACAAACCCATATCAACTCAATCAAAATATATAAAACAACAACATCAACAAGAACATCAGAAAAAAGGTTATATTCTTCAAAAATGTTGCACCCTGTAAACCTCATTATGACATAATAATTATTCAGTATCTTAAATATCTGCCAAGAATATAATGACTCAATCTGTTAGAATTCAGCAAGTTTAGATGTTCTGATAATAGGAAAATGCAATGTAAACTTTTATAATTTCTATATAGGAATAGATTATTAAAGTTGTGTTGCTATATATCGTTTTAATAAAATGATATTAGATTTAATATTTGTTGATATTGTTTCTGTCTTAATCAAACAATGTTAAGAATCCGGTTCAATTTTCGGTGAATTTATTAACGCAAACATAAAAATAGAAATCTAAAACGTTGAGTTTTATTCATTACACGTATTTGAATTCCAAGCTCTATTCCCTAGTTATTTATTCTATGTTTTCTCTTGTTCTTTTAAAACCTAAACGTTGAAATAAAAACATTACGGAATTATGTATCTATCTCTTTAATGACATGATTTTAAGCAAAGCCGTTATACATGTGTTCCTTATTAAACATTCTCCATACATTTAGTATATAACAAGTGTTTTCTTTCAATTAAACATAAACATTTTAATTCATTTTTGTAAATATATAATTAGAACAAAAAAGGGAGCAAAAAATATAAAAACAAATGAAAGATAAACGTTAACTTTAAATAGGACTATTTTAAAGTGATAATTTTGTGGACATTGCTTTAATTGCTGACTGTTGTGCTTCAAACAATTAGGGCTCGTGGTGCTTAGATCTTGCTATACTGATATATAAAATCAGGTGCTAAATGACATTTTCTAAGTGGCAATATAACTGTTGGAAAATGCTAGTAACTAACTTTCGGTACCAGCAGGGAAAGTGTTAAATTGTTAGTATTCATATGTATAAAAATATAACTCGTTGGAGAAAAGATAAGAGTTAAAAACTTTGATTTATCACAATAAAATACTCTTAATTGAAAAGTTAAATGTGTTTCTTAATGGGTGAAAAGATAAATCTGGCGAAATATACAATATTAGTTTCCATAACATCAGTGTTGCTTGATATAAGTATTATTAAACGGGGTAAAAAACGTTCACTATCAAAACATTCCATTGTTATTTCAAAGTGGGCAGCGGTGAATTAACGATGCACTGCACATCTTTTTGGAAATATAAAAAAAACATTTTATTCTTAGTTCTCATAATTTATAATGATGTTGACAGTAATTTGTTGAATATATCATTTATAAACGAAAGCAAAATATTTGAGATATAACAATTGCAGTCTTCTCTTTAAAGCAATATAACTGAAGTTATGTATATCGGTGGTATCAAAACGGCATCTTCGCATTTTTATATCATATTAAAAGATGTTAATTATGGAATTCAAGTCTAAATATGTACGAATTCAGTAGCATATCTTTAAAGTGATATTCATTTTTGTTCTCATTATTTCTGTGTTTGAACATACACCATGTCAATCATAATGCCCATAGGTTGAAAAGTCTTACCCGTTATATAAGTAGAAATTTTCACATGAAGCAAGTGAGTTGATACACAGAAGTTGTATCATGAAATTCTAATATTTAACATTTTAACAGATATAACTGCTCTGTTCATTTTGTTATCTAGTACGGGATATTCTTCTACACGTTATTTTCCTTCAGCATATGGTTGTAAGTCTTTTATTACGTTATCTTAAAATGTTTTTAATATATATACATATTAGCTCACATTATACCTTACTTCTAAAACATACTGTTTATAAGAGATTCTACAACAGCGCACAATAAATGAAGAGCAAAACAATTCCTAAAAAGGCTAACATTCAAATTAATAAAAGTTGCAGGCTCAGTTTGTTTGAACATGTTCATTGGCGGTATTTAAAAGGGCAAGCTACCGTATACGCCCCTAGCACCGGCTTAAGCAAAATTAAACATTTAATATGAAATAGCAAAACTCTGCATGTTTTCATTATATCAGAAGATATGTAAAAAAGTGCGTCATTATTCGAATCATTAAGTTGCTTCATTTATATTGTTTGAAATAATAATTACAACATTTTTTTTGACAAAATAAATATAAATAAATCAAATCGCATCTAAAATATCATGGTAAAAATATCAGTTTTAGCTTTACTGTTATTCAATTCATTATATTTCAAGAATTACAATTGTTTGCAGGTATAAAGAACATGTTTTTTAACAAAAGCACTTATAAATGAAATACGTATTTCTTAAATATGAATTTGTAATCTTTAAATATCCCGTTATATCCAGCATACTGATCATTTGATTGTAAGCTCGGTGAAAATAGTTTTGAACATGTACTGACAAATGAAATAAAAAACGTTGAGATAAAAACACAAGGAAAATGTATTACCTATTACGAAACAATACCTATATCCAATTCAGACAGCACGCACCTCCAATTTAATTTAAATAACTTTTAGATTTTCTATTAAATTTCATACTTGTTCACATTATACCACATTTCTGACTGCTTCTTGAAAATACACTCACGTTTATTCTTTTCCTTTTTCCTTATATCTGGTTCTTCAATTGACAAATTTATATAATTCCGTACAATTTGCTTCAATTACAGTATCTATTATATAAAAGTAAGATCAGTGAGTGTTATTTGATAACTAGCTTCATGAATTAGGTTTCACAGAAAGCTGACAAAATAAGTCACCCGTCTATGACAATATCAAGTTGTCAAAAACAGTCATAATATACTATTGGCAGGAGTGGTGCGATATATGGTGAACGTGATGTTAGATAATTGAAATATGACTAAATATGTTCATACCTTAACACGCTTCTCATTATTTTGACGTTTTTGGCGTCTGTTCATGAGAGTTAAGCAAAGGTGCAATATTTGAGCTGCGTCATGACAAAACCAACATAATGGGTTTGCGACCAGCATGGATCCAGACCAGCTTGCGCATCCGCGAATTCTGATCAGGATCATGCTGTTCGCTATCAGTTTCTCTACTTGTTATAGAGTCGGAAAGCGAACAGCATGGATCCTGGTGAGACTGCGCGGATGCGATCCATGCTGGTCGCAAAAACACTATGTTGGGTTTGTAGTGACGCAGCTCATTTCTTGTTTATCTAGCACTGATTTAGCCGTATTCAATTTTTAGTCTGCTTTAATATTGAACCCACTGGTCACGAAGGACAATAACAGTGTACCAATAATGACATAAATTGTGGGACATAACCCTTAGCACATAAATTTCTACAGCAATGAACTCATTAAATCATTATGTAATAGGGCCTTTAAGTTAGTGTATGTTGCACGGTACATACATGACCGCCGTGCATATTAACATTGCATGTTGTAAGTGAAAATCTGAATAAGTATAGATTGAGGACTTGCATGTTAAAAGAATAAATCATTTTGATATATATATATATACTCGTATATACATTTTTATAACTTACAATCTATTTCAGGTTTCGTCCTCCAAAAGTCAACATTCCTGCAATTTATAAAAAAGATGTTTTTAATTAATTTCATAAAGGAAATGATATTTAGCAACGAGAACAAATAAGATGTAAAAAAGGTTAAATGTCGATAACTTTGGAAAATTAACAGTAAAATGTGTCGATGTTTTATGAAATATTAGAAAATAGGTTATTTCGTATATCTTGCGATCTTTCTGATGTTGCAATTGTGAACTACTTGACAAGTGTTTGGTTCTCGAGTGTCTGGGTCATACTGCATATTAAATTATTAATTGTTAAATAAGTATAGCAAACAAACAAAAATATAATAAATTATACCATACTACCCCTCCCCCCCCAAAAAAAAAAACAAAAAACAAAAAAAAACAACAACAAAAAAAACAACAACAATAACAACAAAAAAAAAACAACACCAAACAAAACTGTCAGATAGGATACTTTGATATTTAGCTAGTCTGCTATTTAATAAATTGAACCGATCTTATGCACTTTAAGCTACTCTGATTATATTGCTACAGAACTTGCTTCATTTAAATTATATTTGCATTTTGCTTCAAATAAATTGGTTGCTTGTATATACAGACAGATATTTCATTAATCGTTCCTTCACATTATACGATGAGAAACTATTACAGTTTATTACCAAACACGTGCTTTACATGTTTTAAAAAAAACTAAATAATTCTTAGAGTTTTATTGTTACTATCAAAAACCTTAGTAAGTGTTAATTTTTGTTACTAACAAAAACTTTTTTAAGTGTTATTAGGTATTTTTTTTTCGTTTGCATACAAAAAAAAATCAATTAAAAGTAACAATTCATTATAAATACATTGCGTATACATATTAAGCATTATTTTTTATCAAAAACTGCAATAGTGCACAAAAATATTGATTGTTAAAAAATACTGGATTTAAAAAAAGGAGTACATTACGATGTTAAAAACACATTTTAATATTATCAGGAGACTGATATTTGACATATTTTTATAGAAAAGAAGGTAAGGCCACTTTCTAACAGTGGTTTATATCTACACCATTTTTGAAATATGTTTGATAATTAAAATAGGATCCGAAATGATAAAGGGTAGCTATGTTCACACGCTCATTTTAGTCGCGTTATGATACGTGAATCTCCTTTGCCCCAAACACAATTTACAAAATTTAAAAATGATTGAACACTGAACAAATAGCAACTATAAATATTGAAAAAAGCTACTGTTTGTTTGCCTTTAAAAACAGGCATCATTTGCACACCACACAAAAGAAAGTATGAACAAATATGAAATCAAGTGTCTTACAATTTTCTCTCGTAAAGCATATGCAAATCAGTCCTTTGTGAATACAAAAACAGACAGATAAGAATCCCGAAGACTGTCTCATAAATAAACATGCCTATCAGAATGTACAGTTTTAACTAGAAGGATCTAGACCAAACTTCCGACGCTGTTCAATCTATAAGCCTCGGTATGCATAATGTTTCAAACATCTATAGAAAAACTGATGAGTATTTTAGAGCTATTATTGAACCTATTCTATCAAAAGACAAGTTTACATATGTGTGATATTTTCCTACACATTATCGTGATTTAACCATAGCATAGCATAGCATAGCATGACATGGCATTGCATAGCATAGCATAGCATAAAATAGAATTAAAGCATAGCGCAGCACAGCAAACTTTTAAAAACTATAATTACTAGGCGAAATGATGTATGAAATTTGTCCTGTCATCGAAATGTTTACATCTTTACCAATAAAACTTCCACTGTAAGTTTTCCAAAAAAGTGAAAAGGTCAATTCTGATTTTGTCAATCTTGGGTAGTACAATGTAAGTAAATGGTACATCAATTAACAACACAAGAATGTGGAATAAAGCATGCAATGTTGAAGGTTATGGGGTAGCAAAGAAAAATGACAAAAAATGACCTTTGTGAAAGTACAAAAGTAAAAACAAGTTCGAAAGAAAAAAGAAACAATGTTATGAATTTGTTTCATTTATGAGTTGAAATTTATGTCATTTTGCCCTGAATTGATTAAAAGTCACTTTTTTCGTTTCTGTTTGTACATTTTCATATCAAGTTACATTGTATATATCTACCGTGAAACTGCAGCTATTCTTTTTTCTGTAAAAAATGTTCATAAAGGATTATTCAGTTTAATCCATAAAAATCATTTAAATAAGTTTAATCTGTCAAAAACATTTAACGTGAAAAGAAAAAAAGATCCATGCATCGGTTATTTTTATTAATCTTATTGAATTATACAATTTGATATAAAAGTTTCGTAGTCGTTTTCACTCTCATACACATTTGTTTACATTCCAGTTTATTTTATCCAACTTCTTTTGAACTGACATAAAAATTTCAAATTGTCTTAATAATTGTAAAAGCCTGTTTTCTCCTTTAATTGCTGAATAAAAAGAAATCCCTGCTCAGCAATAGTTAGAGGTCATTGTACTCTCCATTATAAGTATAACGTTTCTGTTTTAGATCTGTTATGTTTTGTTTGTCTTAACAAATAAATAATGCATGTTGATGCGTGCTTATATGTTATTGAACTTTCCTTTCCGTAGATCTAATGCATTACATGCCATGATAAAAAACTGCCTTATTTGCACCTGCTCTTGAAGTACATTTGTGCACGGTTTGTATATCTGTTAGAGCAAAAGGTCCAAACTTTCAGCCTATTGTCGTAATTAATTAATTACAATTGTGGACGCTACTAATTCTTTTGAAGGTATTTCAATAAAGGTAAATACTTTGATACTAACAAGTTATAAACGGAATGGTATAATACTGGAACGCAAGATTTATAATTCAAAGAAAAGATCGAATGAAGCTGTACTTAAAATGTCACGCATCTCTCATTTCACTTTCAAATTTATATGATTTATTGCTAGTTATTCAACTGCAGGAAAAGCTGAACTATGATTTTAAGCAGTTTATATCGTTCATTGGTGTTACCGTTTCTTTATGCGGCACTGACATACGATTTAGGACATTTTGTCTGTCACAAGCAATCATTTTGCAGAGAAACCGACGTAAGATTTCTCGGAAATTATCTTGTGACAGCGACTTCTTGTTAAAGTTAATGACTAAAGACTGTCAGGCAGCCTTGCTTCGCTGACATAATGTGATAAATGAGCACGTTGTTTGCTGCTTTGTGTCTCCATCAATCATTCCAAGCTGTAATGGTCGTATAAATCAACATTTAGTCACATTTTGTGCCTATAAAAACACTTTCACGTGAAACACAATCACTTGCATGTAATTATATATGGTGTACAGTTAAAAAACAACACAAGACGCAGGAACAAAATTACATAAGTTCAGACAATATTTCAGAGTTTTAATCAGCAGAAATAAAAGTAGGTTTTCTTGGTCTCAACTCTTTCTCTGCTGAATTTGTGAAATAGATTTGCTCGGCTTTAAGTTTGGAACTAAGAGGTTTCAAGACATGTATATCAAACTACGTAAAAGCTACTAACAGTGCAGATTTAACAGTGCAGTACCTGGTCAGTCTGCACTGTTGTATCTTTATTGATGTCAATCCTTCTCACTTCTACGGTTCCAGTATGATAAGGACTAATAAAACATTATACGAGAGGTGGTTCATATTTATTTCAACACTTTTTAATTTGATTAAATTATTCCATAATTTTTATTTCATTGCAACAACTGTTCAATTTGTGAACCTTGAGCATAGCAGATCATTCTACATCACCTTGGCCAACTTGCAAGAGTCTTATGAATGGTAGATTGCTCCAGTTTCTGCCATTCCGGTTTCAACGCTTTTTAGCCCACTCAAAGTGTATATGTTTCGCTTTTGTAATCGGCGTTTTAGGATGCCACAGATTACTCCAAAGTCCATGGGTGCTGCATCAGGACTCTTTGGCATCCATTCTTCTTGGGTTACATATTTGACCTTACGTTCTTTAAAAACCCTTTTGTCTGGGCAGCTGTATGGCTCGAAACACTGTCCTGATGGAATACAATTACCTTTTCACGATCAAGAAACAAACGCGAAACGTCTTTTTTCATACATGGCTTACATAGTAGCCTGCATTAACTTTAACACCTTTATTTATGATTTGCAAGGACGTCTTGCCGGAAACTAACTCCTACCCATACCATAAACTTTGGTGCAAACGAATCTTGCTTAATAAACTTAAGATTTTTGTCTGTCTGTCTCGTTTTCTCTTACATAGCAAACACACCTTCGACCAGAGCTACCAGAATATGTATAGAATGTTGACGCATAAAGTTTAACGTAATACATATATAGGTATAAAATATACAGATGTTTGGTAAGACGATTAAACTAGTTTTTGGTAAGTTGAAATGACAAGTATTTTTGATAGACGAATTACAAGGTTTATTTTTTGTATGTTATAACATTTGAAAAAACCTCGAAATGGTTTAAAGTCTTAAGTTTGCAAAAGCGACACAAGTTAAAAAAGAAATAAAAACATTGACAGCAAAAAGTAACGCAAGGAGAAGTAAGTATATGCAAATCTATTTTTATGATATGTGACATAAAATAAGCATGTTTACCTATGACAATATATTTATAATAACAGTTGTTATATCACTATTGATTTTTCCGTCAGTAACCTAAATATTAAGGATAAATATGATATCAAATTAACAAATTGATTAACACATTATTGTAATACTATACGAAGAACAAGCATTTCGTCAATAAAACATAATTCTTTCCCATAAAATGTATAATAAAAATAACGATTCAGCAAAATCTAGACACAATATTAAATCCTATACAAAACGAATGTTTACAGACGCCCTAGTGTACAGACACAGTTTTGCTATTTTTGTAATGGTGATAATGCGTATTTTGTTTCCTCTTATCAAGTCTTATAGAAGGATCAACAGCTATCATTTTACGGAGACGGTTGTTGTCACCCTCTTTCATTGCGGATATAAGTGGTCTTAAGACAAGATAAAATGTTGTTGCAATCAAGAAGGCTCTTTCTGTGGATCCACGCTAACACATACTGTGGCAGCCACTTTTCCTGTCATTTCCGGCAACAAAGTTTGTTTAAGCTATCGATCGAACGCTGTTCACAATCCCAGAGTAGCAATTATAGGTTTTTATGAATCATTGTATCAGTTGGAAAATATTTCACAAACAACCGTTTATACAGAGGAAGCATTAGAAGCAACACACCATGCAAATATGGGGAAAAAATTTAATAGATTATTCTGTCACCCGGAAGATGTGTCCTTTTGAAATAATGTTTCTATTATATGATAAAATCTTGTGCCGTATACAATATAACTGACAATGATTAGAGTTAAAGTCAGATGGAGTGAAGCATTGTTGGATACAATGTTTTATGTGTGTTGTCTCATAGGTCAAATTTCCCGATGATTAACGAGAAAATGTCTCCATTTTTATTTTTCGGGACAAGAAATCTAGGTCAAATAAATACTGAAATTATTTTCGATTGTACTATTAGGTTTCAAATGACAATATACAAAAATGATAGTAATATTTCAGTGGTTTCTGTAAATATAAAAATCAAACAAACACATTTATATCATTATGTAAAAAGGCATTTGAAGATATAAACACATGTTTCATTTTTGCTAAAGTTTTATGACATGGATTTTGAATGTAAAACTGGTAAACAATACAGTGATTAACCCGAAATAACGTTAATGATGACGTAAATCTGGGAGCTTTCAAAAATAAAACAAATCATTATTTTATAGATAAATGCCTTATTTAGATAGAGATGTGTGACACGTGTAAGATAATGTAAACATAACAATTATGGGCAAAATTCGCGCTTATTTAGAAAGGCAATGTTTAAACTCTTATTCAGAATCAATTAACTTTTTGAAATATCTATAATTTCTCACAGTATCAAATTAAGCTGTAACAAACGGTTATGTATCCTCACTGTATTGTATTTATCACATTTCCTCAATTGAGATGAATAAACCATAACAATTATAACGATTATGGACAATATAAACAAGTAGTACTGATTTTTATGTAAAAATATGAACCCCCCCCCCACAAAAAAAAAAACAATTACAAAAAAAAAACCAACAAAAAAAAAACGCCAACAACAAAAATTTTACTATGCCGAAGTTTGTTAACCTTATTAGTTGTAATTAACTTTTATCAGATCGAATTATATGTAATATGTTTTGTTTTCGAGAACAAAATTATGAAGCTAATGTCCTATTATATTGTCTTTTTATCAGTAGAAAGATAAGTTTTTTTTCTCTTTTTTTCAAGGTAGAACCATCAAGATAATTAGATTTTATTTTGTAATATTTAAGTCTATTACATATACCACTTCTATATTCTATGAAAACAAATAAAAGCAAATTACATTTTGTGACATATCATCCGCAAGCTTTCTCTGACTTTTGTTCTTATGTCAACAACTGAGATAAATCCCACGAGACTTCGATCAAGATGTATTATAACACCTTTCCTGTCCTGGTATCAAAACAGAATACATGAAAATATATATTTATAGGCTATATTAAAAACCCTAGTGTCACGGTGTTTCCATGAAATAATATTGTACACCGTAAATTAAAGTGCCTTTTTGCAATTTTTAATGCACAATTTCTATACGGTGAGCCTTTAAATTAGGAATATGACACAGCTGTTGCCCCGTTCGAGAAGCGACCCTATTATTTTGGGGTAGATCACTCTGGACACTCAATCAAAAGACCATTAGGTTTAGTGGAGGAACTGGCGATCGAACCAACAATCCGTGAGCTACGAGTCTTTCGAGTCACCATTGGTCTTCGGATCTGCTAATCCATTTGTTTTGTTATCAGGATGTAGCTTTTTGTTTTCGTTACGACAATCCGTCTGTATAAATCATAATCTAATACGTGCATTATTTAGACAATGTCCTTACTGCATTCATTTTATTTGACTGCTGCACATGTATGATATAAAATTACTTAAACCTAGTTCTTATTTCTATTTCTTGGGGACTTTTTTGAATTTCCTCTTTCGTCAGATCTTCACTTCTAATTCTTTTTGATATCTTTGATTGAAGCCATATCGTAGTTTATTCGTAATATTGAAGTCGTATATATATGCCATAAATTGATCTTTTAAGAAGAACTGAACATTCCAAATTAAGATTCTTGCATTTAATATTAGTACCTTGAGGAGCTAGGTTTTATGTTGACTATTAAAAGAGTATATATTATATGTATGATAACATTGTCATATAAATAATCATGTTATTTGAAAAACAATGTTCGCATTTATCATCTGCAACTTAGACACTTGTGGAAAAGTCTACATATATTTTTCACAAATCATTATTTCATTTTGTCTGCACCACAAATCACTTTCTCAGTAAGGCATATAATCAATGTTATGTGAGAAGACAAGTTCAATTTCAGAAGGTCGAAGATACTGCTATAATCTAAAGTAAAGTTGGCTTCACCGGCCTGTTATAATATTTCCTTCTGTCTTCATTTATCATATGATTTACGGTATCTGAATTTTATCATCTCATTTTATCATTGCTTTCTTGAAATTGAAAGATGAATTTTAAACATCATTTCAACGCAAGTGTGATGAAAACATATATATACAACTGGTGATTACATATCAGACTTTACGATTTTCCGATCGAATGAAAAACACTTAAGTTTTAATACATTATACAAGATTTATAGAGAGATCGTGTCGGTAAATTGAATCAATGTGAGATGAACATTTGTCAATCTAACTTAACAGCCTTTGGAAAACTTAATAGATTGGATGCAAGTAATTCTTTGATAAAATCAGAATATAAAACTGATTAAAGGCTCCCACAGTTTAAATGGTATAAAACAAATAAAGGAAATTAATATTTAAAGGAACCGGTGTGTAATGCGGTTTCATTGTGTAAATAGAGTTAAAACTACGATTCCGTGTAATGACAATAGTATCAAAGTTTGACTTTAATGATTTTTTGGAATTGAACTTTATATAAATACATAGAACGAATGTCGATTCATATCGTTTTAAGGGCAAAGAAACAAAGAGTTATTATGTCATTATAGTAAAGCTAAAAGCGTGCAATATTATGGATGAATCATTTTATATGCTTCTATAATAGAAATAGCGTCTGACATATATATTTGCAATTTTACATGGAGTTCAAGCACAATGCTACACCATCATCGGAATACAATGAAAATAAAAATAAAAACACAGATGTTCAATTCAATGAAACCGGTTTAAGGGCTTCAGGTTAATAATATGAAACAATATTTGCAAAGAAAAATTAGACTTGTTTTCATAAGAAACATTTAAAATACAGTTTTTATGCAAATAATCCTTTAACGTTTTCTTAGATGTACAAACGCATGTCATTTCCATTTACATCAATGTATCAAATAGAGAACGAGAAAGAAACAATCGAAAAAAGACATTTTTTTGTAAATTGCTTCATTTTTCAAGTTAAAAGTAATATTATGAGTCTACTAGGTATTTGCTTGTGTGGTCATTTATAGTCGTGACTGGAATACTGATTGATCGAGTGCCATCAGACAATAGGGAGAATACCATTAACAAGACTAAAAGTGTAACCTCTTGCAATGCTTGTTGTGAAGATCTCAACAGGAAGCCACCTTTCTGATCAATATAATGCTAAAATATCTACCACGAGATTGTTGATCTGCAGATTTGAAGAGAATATGTGATGATAATCGTTTGGAAAATAGCTGTGCTTCTGTATTTCTAGATATAAAAAATGTATAAATATTCTTTTCTATTGACGTAAAGAGCGAAATGATATTAAGTAGAAAAGTACACGTGCCATTGTTTCTATTTTGACTTAGAATAATAGTGACACATTGAACAATAAATATTCATCTAATTTTCAGATATAAATAAATCCTTATACGGCGAAAATAAGGCAACATAATTATATTGTTATTATATAGTGTCCATAAATAATTGTCAAAGAGGATAAATACTGTGAGAATAGTATCCAGTAATCCAGTACGTGATCGGAAACATAGATACAACCAATTTTTATTTTATTCTGGTACAACTTGCTAAGTATCCATTTTACTTAATTACATTTTATTTAATTACAGGTAATAGCACTAATAGCATTATATAAAAGGTATAAAATTGGTACCCAAGAAAAACATCCTGTGCACAAAGTCTTAAATTAATCATATTGTGTCTGTTTTAACTGTAAGAATTGAGAATAGATTATTGAAACATCATAATTATATTTATCATTCAGACTTGTAGTTTCAGTATTTTTATAGATTATAAAATGAGAAAAAAACAAGATAATCAAGGAAGGGCGCCCCTCAATGAACGCAACCCCCACACGATCCAGCAATATAGGACCAATGGCAAGGACCCCAGCAGGACACCAAACAAAAACAGGACAGGACTTTAAGCATTCATCGCATATATTTACATGTTAAGCTCACCAATTAATGCTCATTGGTGAGCCAATTATCATCTATCGAAACCATACTGCCATATGTTAAAAAATGTTATTAAATTAATTAATGTACGATGATAATGAAATAAACTTATTGCAACATTTGAAAGAGGACAAAGTGCGGAGTACGGTTTTAAGCAAGAAATATTGATAGTACGAAATGCCTATAGTACGAAATATTGAAAGTGCAAACAAATAATAGTACGAAATATTGACAGTACGAACTACAGATAGTACGAAATAATTGGAGTACCAAGTATTTAATAGAAGAGATATGAAATGTACAAAGTTCTAAAGCGATCAAGCAATATCATCACATCATTTAGTATAAAAACCATTATTTTACAAAGTTTACTTTTATCATTGTTTGTTCAGCCACAATATTTAGTTGAAGCGAGTTATATAACAATTTTGGCTCAAGACTGGGACCAAGTTATTTTTGGTCCCAGCTCAATAATAATTTCGTTTCTATTCAACTGGCTACGTTCACAGTATTATCCCGGAGAATGCAATGTTGGATCGTCTTTTCAACTGCGTGAACTACTAGTATTTCTAAGAAGTTTCAAAACATGTGTTCCAAATTTAACAGTCTATCAGCATTCTATTGTGAAACATTGACATGTTTCTTGAGTAACTGAGTTATATCAGTTGATGAAATATTTTTAAATTTGCTGTCGATTTGTTTGATAAATTTATATGTTTCCGAGAGAAAAGATCGGAGGTTTTACATGTTTCAACTTTCTAAAACTAGTTTTCAATATTAGGAAAAATGTGTTCTGTCTAAAATGTGATACAAAGCAATTTTGTGCAATTCCAAACTTTTAGCAGATCACGTTTATATGTTAACATAATTCGAAATGTCCAAATGTGTGAATGAATGCAGTCATTTGCTAAAGAAATTCGTCACAAAAATAAGAAGGAGATTCTAAAACATTATGAGGAAACTCTTTGACTTGGTTTAGACACATAAAAATGTGTTCTTACTAGAATTGAGATGATTATGTTTCCTATAGTATTTTGTTTTGGTTATTTTTGTTTACCTAAACTTGCCAAGCTTTGAAACAGAGCGTCCATTATTGTCATCTCTATGTTGACGATGGCTATCCTATTCCAAAATGCTATTTTTTATTTATCACACAACAAATCTATGGGGATACAACATTAAAACGTCATTATTTGTCATCAAAATCCCAAGATAGAACATTTCTGTTCATATCTGCTTTATCATAATAGACATAAAAACATATCTGATACCAATTTGTAAAGGAACCGTCTCTAAAATCATTGTTAATTTTGTCAGATACGACATTTAAAGTCGCAAACGTCCTTCCGATTTTCAAGACAAATGTCAAATCTTTAATAAATCCAAAGTACATTGGCTTTGTTTCCCGAAATCATCTAAAATGATTATGTTTTCGATGTACTTTAGATTATTATTTTTATTTTGAAGCGGTCTTTAACTGGCATAATTATATTATTTGAAAGGAATCCGATATACTTATAAGAAGCAGAAATATAAACAAATAAGGAACTCCATATATGTAGAAAACATTAGTCTGCTTACACAGGAGGTAAGGTTTGAAGTGAAATTTCTAAATTTGAATTATACGACTTAGCAAAAGTACAAACAAGTCTTGAAAGGTTCTATGAGCAAATCTGCAGATAATTTTTAATTAAAAATTAAACGCTGTTACATATTTAAAAATTGAATTCTACTTTAATATTGAATAAAACACATTTTCGGTGATATTCTTAAGTATTTAGTCCGGATAGGTAATGAAAAACCTTGCACTTTAGCAACTGAAATAAATAAAGATATTGTCAAAAATTGATGGTTGACTTATTTACTAATGCAAATATATACATGTATAAAATGTATTACATTACATTTAGTTTAATACAATTGATATGATAGTAAATCTAAGATTTAAAATAAATGATGTTAAGAACTTACTTATGTATTCCATTACATTATGCAACTATTTTGAGATGAATTGATCATGTTCCACGATATCCTATATATATAGCTACTCCCAGTTTAAATGTCTAACTCCTAAAATGTGATATTACCCGTTCCGTTTTATTTGAGGAGGCATTTTAATAACAGTTGAATCATAAACATGCAATAATGAATCAAGTTGTTTGTGAGATTAGAGATAACAAGGCTAGTTGGCAAGTTATAATAAGTCAACAAAACCAAGATAAACTTTCTTTGTAAAACAGGAACATCTAAAGGATTCATCCCCATTATGAATTCAACGTACTTTTAACACGTAATTATTAGGTGCAAAGGATGGTCCAATTGGGACGAAACAAGACGGTATTAATTGGCACGAAACTGTAAAAACAGAAATATACTAGATGAAACAATAGCATGTTTGTTATCAATAAATAACAACATTTTACCGTAAGAGAGGGACATGAAGTACTTGATCAAAAGCAGACAGTGTATCACTCCGATATTTCACATTCTGCATGCTAACTGTATTGATCATAGAGGCAATTTACCGTCCAATGCCTTTCGAAAATCTCTGGTAAGATGGACAATAGAGGTCCGGTTAATGGACATATAGGCGTCCATCATTGTCCGATAGCACTTTATCAATCATTATCCAAGTTGCGATATAAATGACTTCGTAGAGAGAAAAACAGACAAAAGGGAAAACGTGGTCAGTTCTGTGTAGGATCAAGCAATTTATATACTGACAATATCTATAGACTTATAGTTGCAAAGATGTATCATGGAAAAGAGGAAAGGAAAAGGTCTATAGCAAACAAAAGTGTATCATATTACCAAAAAGATACAAAAAAAAACAACAACGAAAAAACAGATGATTCGATTATTTGTGAATTAAAAACAGTTTACATTAATAACAACCTACTAAATAGCTAATACAATAGCAGATAAAAAATGGATGTAATTATGTAATAAACTTAAGTTTTGACTATTCCATTATTTCAGTACTACAGGATTAAATCAAGAAAGTGCAATTTGCCAAATATGCTTTCAGAATTTTTTTATAGAACAATTAAGATCTTTGTGAATATTGAGTGAGTACAATTTAAATTGGACCACACGAGCAATTCGTGTATTGAAAATCATTCATTAAGCCTATCAAAGCAATGAAATATAAAGCAAGACTTTATTCAAGTAGAGCATGCGACTATCATTAGAAACGTCTGTCTATTATCATCTAGACAAAATACAGTATTCATTTTAACCTGGTCAAATATAACTCCCAGAATAACTGAGATCAGAATCTCCGCACGTTTTTCTGTTTTCTTCCGTGAGTTTTCCAAGTCTTTGCCCCTTGATAAGTGCCAATCTTACTTGTTTTATTTATAGAGCGAACAAACATAAGAGAGACCGTTCAAACACCGAATCTATTTCCCTGACATTTCCTATTCGTGATATTACATTTTATAATGAATCAACAGTATGATATGTCATTTCACCCCAGGGTCAGGAGGGGAATATTTATGTTAAATGTCAAATGAAATGAGCTTTTTTGCGAGGAAGTAACATTTGCAATTTCGTCCTCCTAAGTGAAATGAAAACATATTTAGCTACTGTGGAGGAATATATTAGGTTTTATAATGAATTCGAATTATAGAAATGAAACATGGCGTTAAATTGTCCAACAAAACAAGGTTTTTGTGCCATTTCTTCTCATTATAACGGTAAACGACAAAAAACTAAATTGTCAGGAAAATATTGTGAGATAAACATATCTACGGAAGAGGATGTAGAATATAATCCAAAGATATTCAAGAAAACACATCACGATATAAAATTGTCTTTATTGTACAAAAAAAAAATGTATCATAATTTCATATAAATTTGGTATAAACACAAATTCTTATTGCACTATGTTTCTAATTATGTAATTCAGAAGTCCACGAATGTTCTACCGTGCGTCTACTGTAACAATATGGCAAACCTAATGTATATATTTGTATTGTTTAATTCCATGCGAGTACTGTTATGGGCACTGTTGCTGGCACTTCTATTTGTAAAATGTAAATTATTTTGAACATCATGAGCAATCTGTTTAATGCATATCAACATATTTCAGATAATTAGCTTTTAATTAAATTAGTAATTTCTAGTTATTTACTGATTGTCTGAAAGTAATATTTCAATCATATGTTCAGACTTGATACACGATTAATTAACTTTGTAATATTTAAACTATGTTAAAGTCGACCCAATGGTCGTAGATGTGAAGCATGTTTTACAATGCGATGGCTATTTTTTTTTCTTCAAATTAAAACACTTGCCTTCAATATTTCACTTTTTCTATTGTATGGCATTTATGAGAATCATCACTGTTAGCTTGACACTATCAAGTGATATTTTCTATTATGCTATACAGGTCATACTATTTTCATGTTCACACGGGAATAGTTGTATACACAAACAGATAAACAGATTCTCCCATTAGAGTAACCTCGTGAATTTTTAACATTCTATCAGAAACTCATGATGACCAATCATGTGTAGAGTACACCGATCAAACTATGTATATCATGGTTTGATTTCGTACCGTTTATTTTAGTGACTTGAAATACAGCTTAACAGGTAACGCACAGGGAGACAGGGTGACAATTCCCCCCTTCCTGTATACCAGCTCTATCTTTTTAAGTGGATTTATAATTGTAAACCTCTCCTTAAATATCGTTAAACAGTTTTTTCAACCATTTAAACATTAGATGAGCATCACTTGATGTATAAAATGAAATGACACTCCGACCCCGCTAAAAAAAGAAAAAAAAAGAAATGAGCATGTTATAGCATACGTTATATAATGAACGCTCTGTCACACTGTGTTTAATGAAACATTATAACAATTTAACGTATATGCTTGCAAATTTGGGTAATGATGTTATTTTTGATATTTTCAGCCACGTTCAATTACCTATAATAATTTACAGAGTAAATATATAGCGGTTGTGTGCTTTTACCGTATATAATATTTGTATTCTGTGATATATTACCCAATAGCAGTACTGAGCAAACATTGATACAGCGTGAAAATACATCTATTGTATGGCAAAAGTTTGAAAATTTACCATTTTGTATCATAATGCAAACATCATATGTAATAGTGTCCGCTGGTATACGTTTATGACATTGTACGGCATTTTCTAAATCATGTTCAACCACTTGTTCTACCTATCCCAGGACATTACAGACACTAAATACATTACATCGGCAGTTTTTGTCTGCAAAGCTTCATAGAATATCCAGGCAATGCATAAATAAATATATAATTGATTCCATCTGGCTAAATAGAGCAATATTTGAATATTTACAATATTAAGAGGAATCGCTGGAGTATAACATCAAAATTTAGATTTAATAGGGAAATACAAGTTTGGTTAATTGTCTATTAATATTAATTTAATTCGTTAAGGAAGCAAAGTTGGCTTACTTTTTTCATTAATATCTATACATTCGTCAGTTAAAAGGAATAAATTTGACTCGTTGCCAACAGTAACTGATAATAATATATGGCGTCATTTCTCTTCCCAGCATAAATAAATATTGTATAAAATAATGATTAATAATCTAATATATTCTTTATATAATAAATATAATATGTCAGATAACATCTTAGCAAACAGAAGCTGTTGCAATAGTTAGAGGGCGCTGTGGAAGACAATGTATGTTCAAGTTGTGTTTTAAAGGAACTCAATTGATGTACAAAAGTCTTAACACATACAATTCTACTTAAATCAGTTGAAATACTTAAAACATATCATTGAAACATACTTAGAATTGAATTGAAAATCGTATTTATGCGCTATTTATAGTCCGATCTGATTGAAAAGCGGTCACAAAACGAATAATTATTGTTTAAAAAGGAGGATTGAGCAAATGATGTGAAATTTTTCAAATTAGTTATTGGTGTAGACCTACATCATCTGGAAAATTGATCTCGAAAAATATTTACAGTCCCATTATGTCAAAAAACCTCAGTCATTTTATAATAATGCAAGTTGTTTATTTCATTTTATGGCAGTGATGGTTTTTCTTGCTCGTTTTAATGGAAATGGCTTGTCTCCATCAATTACCATTAAATTTATATTCCTCAACTAAAATAAGGTCAATATTTTTTGGAGAAAAGAACATGAAATTAATTAATTATGAAATATGTTTTATTATAATTATCACAAATAATATAGTATTATTATGTGTTTTTGATAAAAGCGTGTTGTGTAAAGTAAAATAAAATATATTTCCATTAAAAATTAAAGAAAACAAATTGTTTTTCAGAAATTTATAACAAAGATCAACTGATTTACGACACATAAATCTT
Organism: Ruditapes philippinarum; assembly: GCF_026571515.1. Classification (NCBI taxonomy): domain Eukaryota; kingdom Metazoa; phylum Mollusca; class Bivalvia; order Venerida; family Veneridae; genus Ruditapes; species Ruditapes philippinarum. The sequence continues at coordinate 84,532 of NW_026853689.1, read as the reverse complement.
TTTTTTGGATTAAACAATTTATAGGTATGAAACATGAAAAGGGAATCAATCAGTCTCGTTTCCAATTTTGATGACTCAACACTTTTATGTGACTATTTTTGAGCAAGTAATGGAACATTTAAACAGGAAATGTCAACGTCATTTAATAATTTAATTACGATGTCATTTCATTTATACATATCCAATTAACTAGATGTTTATTGATACAAAACCAATAAAAAACATTCACGAGACAATAAAAACTCATTTATAAGCCACGAGATAATATGAAATACCATTTTCATTACTCATTTTATTTTAATATTTGATAGCACACCAGACTATGTATCTATATACACAACGCAACAATCCGAACTGTGTATCTATGAATATTTGTCACTTTATAACTGCTCTTTTCCCCTAGATTAATCACGTGATTTGTGTTGCATTTGTTTGTTTTATTTCACAGAAACGAAGCAAATTGTGACAGCGCTGACATTTGATCAATGTTGCGGCAGTTTTGCAGCTTCATATTGCATACCAGTATTTCAGAAATCCCAGATAAGGCTTTATAGAGAGGAAATTACGATAAAATCTTATAAATTATGATTTCATTCCAAATTATAAATAAATAAGCGGAATGCTGAGAGAGAAACATTCAGCCATCGTAGATAAGTTTGCAGAAGCCTTATGTATATATTTTATTGCAATGAAATCAATTTTCCTAATAAAACCGAGAGAGTTGCACATCTAAATTATTTATCAGGTTGTTGTCATTTGAAATATAACAAAGGAAAATGAATTGCTTTTCGTAGGTTCCAAAACAAGTCTAAATAGTAAAAACTGAATGTTAATTAACAGTTATGGAACAACACAACATAACACAACAACTTTTAAAGACAAGCGATTGTATACCAATTTAAGATTCTTCTTTATTGTATATGTCTTATTGTATTGGTTATAACTGTTTGTTTTCTTTAATTCCCATTCCTGATACTATGTCGATTTAGTGTGTTAGCGTCGATACGTTTTTTTTATATTACCATAAAACACAATGATTATATCATTATTTATATTATTCTCAACAGTGTAAAAAGTTCAAGTACTTCAGTACTTCAGGTAAATTCATGCAAATCAATCACTTTTTCCTCGCATTTTTCCCCTTGAAATTTGAATAACATCGCCTATACCCCTTTCAATTGCTCAATTCAAAGCTTTGCCCATTGAAATAAAAAGCATTCAATCAGTATTATTAGGTTTATTCTACCATTAATACAAAAACAGAAAAGCACGATTTATTTGGATTATTTTATGGAGAGCAAACATAACGGAAACAATGCAAACATTGTTTTCATATAATTGACATTCCCACTGTCTGATATTGCATTTTGTATTACGGGCAAAGTTGATGTAAGATAAAAGCTCACAAAGATTGCATATTTTATGTTGTCAATTTACATAACAAATACGCAGCTTCTTATTCAACAACGGACATAATCTGATATTTAAATGAACTTCGACATTACAAATTACAAGCAATGCATAAATAATAAATAATTGCATGATAAATTCATGTTTACCGGAACAGACGATAGCGGTTTATTTAACGAATCTACCAAACACTGTATTGTTTGTTGCAGGGTGGTTGGCACTTATTTCAATCAATTATATTGAATCATTGTATTGTATAAGGAGATAAAAATAAAATAAAACTTACTTATTATTCTTCCTTGCACACAATAAATCCTGAAAGAAAAGAAAAAAAGAATTTATTAAACGAAAGAAAGAACAAGGGCAATGATTTTGATGAAAAGAACGTCTAATACTAGAATAAAATGTGAAAAACTTATCTTTAGGTATCCATGTCCAGAAATAACGTTTAGAGTAAACTGATCAGCATATTTGTTTTAGATATGATATTGTTAAATAGATTACGATAATAAATTGAAATAAGACAATGCTACATTTTAGCGTGTTTTTTTTTTAAATACTCGTATTATGCAGGTAACATGTATATACATGTATATGTTCTTTTATTAGGAAATTACTTTTGAAAAAAAGAGAAATTATTTTAATTATATGCAACCTTAACTTAAAGGCTTATGAAATACAAAAATCCAATTTTTAAAGATTTAATTAAGTTGTGTATGCTTTTGAAAGCGAAACGTTTGTTAAGATATATATTTCCAATAATCATGAAGACCTTCGGAGGCAAAATTACAAGTCGCGTTTTCATTGTTCATTTATTCGAAAATAGCAAGTAATCACACAAAAAAATCAAAAAAAATAACAAAAACACTCCCACAAAATGTCCTGGTATTTTAATTTTTGACATTGATATTCTAGTTAAGGATGTTTTTCATGAGTTATTTTGACCGAGAATGTCGTTTATATGACGACTGTTGGATCTCGTATGCAAATATACAGAATATGATTAACCATGCAAACTAGATGTCCTACCCCATCTTCAATCATCTTCGGCGACACAACCAACTTGATATGTTTAAAGTTCAATAAAGTAAAACTGACACAATGTTAGATTGAGAAAATAAGACGCCTTTTAAAATATGCTTCTCTCTAATCTATCACGCAATCTGTCTGATGCCATTTCTAGGATGTCTTATTTCTTTATACTCTTTTCGTTTTTTTTATCTGTTAAGACGTCTGGTTTCATTAAGTAGTTTCAGTTAGTTATACAGATCTTCATTACAAAAGCAACATCAATGTAATACAAAAATGATGTACAACAATAATTATGATTAATATAAGAACCCGCATATCACAAATATAAACAGAATGTAGAACATGCAACAATAACAGTTTAGTGAATACTTGAAATAAAACACACTAACATTATGTGTTTTTATATACTTTGGAGAAGAAAAAACACCAAGAATGCCTTTATCAATTCATGAAAGTGCGAAATTTCGATAAAATTTATATATAAAAATGATAAGCTTGTTGAAGACAGATATTCATCTTTACATCTAGAATTTGAATGCGTAAAGCAAGACTGAATTTTTATTTCCTATTCATATCTGCAATCATATGGTTTTGAAATGGATTGACAAATCTTTTTTTCATCGAACAAAACATAAAAGAACATTAATACTAAAATATAAACTATATTTTCCTATCAATCAACTTAAATATTTTTGTCTAGCAATGGGCTTTCGTTTCTTTAAAGTGTGTTCTTAAAGGAAATGGATATTTAACTAAACTTCTTATTCAAACGCGCCAAAGAACACTTGTAGCGAGAAAAATCTCAATGGTAAAGAGATAATTACATTTTCTTGGTCTGCAGAAAGCACTCCATTTTTCAGACATTGCATTTTAAGCTCGATAGCAGATTGTTCACATTAGCTTTAAAATACTTCTTAGAAAAATCAATTATGTTTCACATGGTTATTATAATGGTGAGTTAAATCTAATCATGATAATATTTGACATTATAAGATCAAATAAAACTGAAAGAAGAGTAAGGCAACAATAAAAAACAACAGAGAATTAGAGTATTTTCTTCGTTTGTCATGTATCTTCGCTCGAATATTTGCTTCTTTCGTAAGAGATTTTATACGGAATTATAACTATAACAGAAACAATGTAAAAGAAGTAACGCTTGAATGTAAGATTAACGAAACATACATATCTTAATCACACAACTAGAATTTGTTAGTTCATACGAAGAAAGACAACAGAAGTAACAAGAACAATTTAAAATCACATTGTCGGCATGTTTGTTAATATGAACTTTTATAGTAACTGTGGGAAAACGTGAAGCACACTCTAAACATTTCATTTGTTAAGCCTTAAATGTGCACTAACGTTAATTATTTTGTGTTTAATGAACTTCTAAGCGTGATTTTATTACAAATAGGGTGGTGTCAATTTCAATAAAATGCAACCAAAATGACAATCATGCCATGAAATACATTTTAAGATGAGTGCATGCATTCATACAAACGTATTTTTATTTAAAATCATTTATTAAAGACTTCTCGAACAGTTTATCAAAATGCCTTTCATACAAACCATTATTGCAATCTTTATTAAGCGCAAACATAAAATGGAAATGAAAGCGTGCCCTGTTTCCGTAACAATAAATCTGTTCTGTTAAAAGAGTACTTAAAGAATAACAAAATCGAATTAAAACACGTGTCATTTCAGAGACAATTTTCAATGAAGTGTTTAGGTCTAATGGAAGCGTAAGTGATTGATAACATGTATTTTTAGGCGAAATTTTGTCAAACAAATAAAATCTATGATTCTGTTGTCAATTTAAGATCGAATCTCGCCAGAGATATAGAAGAAGGTATCTACAAGCAGTAAGCCCACTAACGTTGTTATTGTACCTTGAATCAAGAGGTCTTCATCCACCAGAAAAAAACTAGAATGTCACAATGCAACAAGCCCCAATCTAAAAATATTATTAGGAAAGTAATAAAATAAACCCAAAAAGAAAACCCACGACAATTCCAAAATAATAATACTTAGTAAGCAACAAAACCGGCGGATAAGTAAACCCAACGAGCAAAGGGTATATACGGTTGGTTTGCAAACACTATCTGCAAACATCGTATATAAGAAGAAGCTTAGATGTTATTTTTAATAAAAGTTTTGTCTTTAGAAATTCACGCCTCATTTTGATACTTGAAAGAGTAACATCAAAATTGTATAGATTTTGAATAAACATGATATCTACAAGATGTGTTTTTTTTTTGAAATAATAACAATAAAAGAGATTCACATTCAAAACTCGCCTACATTTATTGACACGCGATAAATCTGATTTTTATAGCGACCTTGACATTAAACAAAGAACGAATGAGATAATAAAATTTTCCATTTGTCTCAGGATATACATAAAGCGGCAATCTAAGAAATGAACAATTCACCTTAAAGCGAGTGAGGTGCTACGTGATAATTGTATTATCATGTCTTTTATTTCGCCGAAAAAAGAGAAAGTGCCGCGTCTGCCAGCCATTAACTGGCAGATATATAAATAGACTTTAAGTGAATGTAATGCCGCAATACTACTGTATCTCTTTACATATATCTATATGGAGTTACAATTACTTTGTACCAATCGCTCGAAAAAGTATTCACACGACGTCAAACCGAACAATGAGGATTGAGTGTAACAATGGAATGAATGCACAAATAGAGAAAGAATTCATATAGAGGGTTATATTATATAATTACTTAATGCATTTCTTAGATGCCATATATACTTTGTAGCATTATTTGATAAGTTCGAATACATCAGATATGACATCAGATATAACATGTGTTATAGTCTTATATCATAATTTGTAAACAAAGTTTGTTTTAAAATGAAAAAGGGTAGTTAAAATATCAACGAATTATATAATAGTAGTTTGGAAAAAAAACAAACATTTCGTTTAAGTGAAAACAATTATGTTTGACGGTTTTCCGCTGCAATTTCATACCAAACTTTATTTCTTGATGTCACTTGCTTGTTCAATACATATTTGTTTCTTTATTTATTAACCTTACACCTGCTCGAACCAAAAATGATGAGCCTTTGCAATCACTGTCTGCACGTCCATGCATTCTGACCTGACTCTGTACCTCAAATTGCCTACTTTTTGAGTTGATTGTTCAAAATTCAAAAATTGAATACATAAATTTATAATATATATTATTGTGTATGGCAAATAAACTGCTGTAAAATGTCTGCATATATTGCAAAGGCATTACGCTATATGTATATTATAGTATCAATCTGTTTATTTAAACAGTTGCACAAGAAACAGCTGGAAGCAAGGAACTTTACTTATTTTGTTTTGTTTATTTAAACACATGCAGAGAAAAGGAAATTATATATGCAAATTGACTAAGATATAAAAGCAATTCCAATTTGAAAGTTATAATTTTGGAAACTTTTGTTATTCTGTCAAATGTTTCACTTATTGAAAATGCATTTTACTGACAGAAAAATTTCTTTTAGTGAATCTGGATAAATCGTATACTTCTATGTATGCTCTTTTCCACAGCTGGTATAAGCTACAACAGTAGAAATGCATGCATTATAAAGCATTCCGTAGACATAATATTAAAGTTTAATTTATTTCCAACATTCTCTTCTAGACACTAATTTCCTCAAAACTTATTTCTAATCTATATTCAAGATTAACGTTAATGAGAAACAATTCGTATAATCAGATGCTAGCCTGTGCTTTAATCTAAAGCCAAAAATTTAAATTTCTAATGTATAGTCTATTGAAGAAAATTCAATACATAAAACTGTTGGTGTAGATTAAAAAAGTGTTTTTTTTTTTAAAATATTTCTATATATTTCTATAAAACTCAAATATAATCACTTCAAATAAATTATGCTGATTCCAAACATAAACTACAAGGCATCACTTTTAGTTTAAAGTATACTCTCCGAAATTAACAAAAATATCTGTCAAATATTTATAGCTGATTTTGAATAGTAAAAAAACTCTACACTTTAAAAACAATAAAAAAAACACTCACAGAAATCCCATTTACATATATTGTTAAAGTGTCTTTACAAAGAAAAAGCAGACATTGATACTTTAATAAAATTAATTATTGTTTAAACAAGATAAATATATTTCTACAATTTTTGTTTTCAAAAATATCATAAATGCGTATATTTCGCAAGTTCACATAAAAGTTTCTGAAGTGAAATATATACAACAATATTCGTCGATATGTACTATTTCTTTGAAACAACAATACTATTTGACTATACTGTTTGTTTGCTTCAGTTTACGCCTTTTCTCAACAGCATTTCAGTCATATAGGCGGGTAGTTTCCTAACCATCGTTCCTGGAGAGTTACACCAGTACTAGACTACCTTCCTCCGCGCTAAACTACCAAAGCATCTCCCGGGGATCGAACCCACGCCAGAGAGGTAACTGGATTAGAAGTCATCGACTCTAACCACTCAACCACGGAGACTATACTACTTGATACTTAACCCTTGAATCTACCTCGAGATAATCAATACACAATGTATTTAATTACAAACCGTAGGTCTTTAACAAATTAAAAAAACAACAAATTTTAAATTGAAGCACGCGTGATATAATGAACACATTGGTGACCTTGCTTATTGTTATACGAACGAATACCATATTAAGTATCTGCTTAAAAGATAAAGAAGAGAAAACCCCAGTTTATAGCTATCGTTATCGGACATAGGATTGTAAAGTTCAATGTTTTATTTCGCTGATACTTAATTTGTTTGATTAATTGTCTCTTAATTTAAGCAATTACTCAGTAACTAATCAATGATTGTCAGTGTTTCTGCTGTTTTATTTAGATTTACCATGTACTGCTTTTAATTATTCAAGACTTAAATTTGGAACATATGTCACAACGTCAGTGAGCGGATTTCCTAAACGCAATCAAATTAAATTGTTCGTGGTTTTTTTTGATGTTGAAAGGATACACGATACGGAAAACAGAAAAACAGTTACTGTAGATCAATAACAGGAAAACACTTCTTTCGACAAACGATATCAAATTACCCTAATCATTTGTGATTCTAACAAATTATCTTTTAAATTAAGTATATCTTTGTTAAATGGAAATTACCTTTAATCATCAAATTTCAACGTTGCGGATGGAAAGCAAATAGGTCTGATAAAAGCTCGACAAATTACTAGCTTTTATTGTTTTGATAGGGGCAGCTCGTTAGACCGGATGATACCATTGTTTTAACGATGTTATTTTTAATGGCTTTTATTCCTAATTACTACTATCTTCTGTTTGCTACAAATCTATCCGTTGAAATCAAATAATGGACGTGTTAACTACATTCAAGGTCAAATCCTTATTTTTAACCGCCGCTTGGATTTATTGTGATTTTAGAACTGATTTCTAGCTGAAGACCTTGGCGATATTCTACAAAAGTGCAATCTAGACTGACTTTTTATTGAGATCCCCTATCTGTCATCATCACACTGCACGTGTAAAGAACGAAAATAAAGTTGAAATGTATTTGTGTTTTTAAACATACATCTATTTGAAATTGTTTGTGTTTGACTTTAAAAAAAGATACGTGAAATGACGAGATCAAGTAGTTAAAGATAGATTTTAACAGAAATCTATTCTGACAAACCTTTTTGAAAATGTGATAGATCCCTTCACAAAGACATTGATAACTAAATGAAGTGCTCATACAAAATATGACATCATTTTTGTCTATCTGCGATAAATTAAGGAAAAAAACCGTAAAACATACCTATCTTCTAAGTGCATATTGAATGACTGAAATAATCTTATTTTCTACCTAAGGTTTTGGGTTATAATCTTTGTCTTGTATCTAAATAACAATTAGTTTTCATGTTCAAAAGGAACGAAAACATCATTAATTATGTCGCTTGATAAATTAGATATTTTGCATATTCTCTAAAGAAAGCTTGTTGTGCATTCTTATAAGATTTTCCTTTCGTCCTCATGACCATTCTTTCAAACATTTCAAATTTGTAACACAAAGATGGAAAGGAATCAGGAAATCATCTCTCCCCTTAACAGATTCAAATTAACGACCATTGGAATTAAGCACAAGGCTGATCCGAAGAATGAAGTCTCGGTTTCCAGGGGGTGTGTTAACAAGGAAGCGGTGTGTTATCCTACTTAGCTCATATTCATTTATTTTTTTGCACATTTAATTAAACATATTTTCCAAATTGTTATGATTAGAAAAAGTGCATTCGATAGATTTAAGTTTAATTACTATATCATATAGAACCATTTAAAAAAAAGCCTTCTACATAAAGCCACTGTTCCAACATTATTTAGGTTTAAATTGAAGCTTCGTTTTAGATAAAAGATCTTAATAAATCGCATGTTTGCACTTTTCCAAAACAATAATTAGATTTTTCAAATAAAAGTCCTATTTCTAAACATATCACGTCCCAGCGTTCAATTTGATTAAATCATTTTACCATCTCAAAATAATTGATAAACAAAAACAACTAAAACTGCCAACGCCATATCTGTTAATTTACAAAACATCTCCATTTACAAAAAAGGGAGAAAGAAAATTGCAGAAACATAAAATTTCAGTTTCATCAAATTAGATAATAAAACATTCATACAGTATGCTTTTAACCCTTTGGAAGAGGGTAAAGAATAAAATCAACATGCTTTTGTTGATTAAATTAAGACGGTATCAAAGGAAAATTTCAAATTTTGTACTGCTTTCAAATATCAAATGCCTTTTTCATATTTTGGCTCATGTCAGCAGTTGACAGGATAAAAATAGATATAAGAAAAGAAGCAAAAAGGAAGTCGTGTGTGGTTATAATTCACGTAAGTGTTCAACATTACTTTTGTTATCTCTCTTCTTTCAATAAAATGCAATTTACTGTATTTCTCTACAAATGTCCCCAGTTCTCCTGCAATCACCAAAAGAGCAAAATAAAGATTAACAAGACAAAGGCACAAAAGTTTGAGCTTTTAGATAAGATTCTTGTAATTTGACAACATATTTGTTGTTTTTTTTTCCTCAAATATTCCACTCAGATGTCTTGCACTTTAGACGAAAACATTTCGTTTCAAGGTATGTTTAATTAATCATACATATGTTGAATGTTAAAGTAATTACAGAAAAGAAGATGGTAATGAGTGGTGTTGCTAACTGAGAATTACCACACAGGCTCCGTAGATAAACTACTACGCATTATCAACATTGTTAAAAAATCCAAGGAAGGCATGCGTTGAACGTTTTGAATGTTCGTACTGAAGCGTTTAAAGACACAGGTGAGACACGTAAAGGCATCACTTCGGGAAAGTCGAAATGTTGCCATTTTTCTTGTTACAAACTTGCCAAGTGAAGAGGTGTGCTCTCTACAGGTATTTCCCTATCTTTTTGTTACTTCGTAACACGGTTTTAACAGTCAATTCATTCCTTTGACAAAAGAAGTGTTAAGTTTGTTTTTCAATGGGACGAGAAGTTTCATAAATGAATAAAGGTGCAAGGTTGCTTTTCCCCCCGCTTTTGTACTGCTCTTTCTATTGTTAGTATAAGAGTTAGAAAACAAACTTTCATGCCAATAGAAGAAAGCTGAAAGTTGTTTTGAGTGAAAATTATAAAGCATGTGACAAAATCGTGAGATAAAAAACAACGTTATTCATGAACAAGAATTTAGTGTTCGTTGTAGAGTAAGATGTATTATTTATCTTTTTCAAACGAATTTCCACGAATTGCATATTTGTTTACACGCCATATATTGCTAAACAATTACTTGTTACTGTAAACTGTTCAGATTGATAACTTCGAGTCACTCAAACCACCGTTTCAATTATACGCGTATAACATTTATAGGAGAGGTGAGTAAGTTCAACTAATCTGTCATGTTTTGTTTTGTTTCACTTTCTATCTGCTTGAAAAAAAATATGTACATGTATATAAGTTATAAACCTTCTCAGTCAAATGATGCATTCGTTAAGTTTATACATTAAAGAAATATTTTGTGACGGGTAAAACGCATCTGTTAATCCTGACCTCAAATGTAAGACGGAACGGAATACTAAGACATGAATATAGCTGATGATATTAAAAATAAGAAACCAAATTAAATTCTTTGAGAAAATGTAAAGCATTGATTTATATTATAGAAAATCAGTTTCAAAGCCGTATAAATCTACAACAAAAGCTTTTGAAAAATAATTAATTTAACGTTTTTTAACGACGAGACAAATTAAATCTAACATATTTGCGTGTTATCTTTCTTGAATAATATAATGCCAGACTGTTTTTTAGACTGAAAAGAACTGACTAGATTGATATTTTTATAACCGTAATTGCAGGAATTGATATTTCAGTAAGTAATTTTCGGTATAAAATCATATTTTATTATAGTTTAACTGTATATTTAACTGTTGTAGGTAATTCTATAACATTCTCAAAGAATTTGACATTTTATTTTCAGTGAATGTTTTGTTTTGCAGACACTCTAAATAAATAAGATGTAAAAAGATGAAGGTCAGTGATTGCATGGGGTGATCCATTTATATGATTAACATTTAATAGAAACAGTTATCTTCGTTTCAGATCATCACGAATGATAAAATAGGCAACAGAAACATAAAAAAAACACAACAAAATCATAAAAACACACACACAAAAAAGATGAAATAAAGAAAAACATAGTACACGATATCTCTGTCATAATTTTTAAATAAACATTGACGATTAACAAGATTTAACGAAAAAAAATATAATAATAAAGAAAAAAAACATCTACCTGATGTACAAAAATCCTTTGCAGAAGCTATCACATCTGTGAAATCAGTTTTTAAATTCCAAGACACAGACACAAACACGATAAGTACAATTCTAAATATTGCTATTTTCACTGGAGCAAAACAAAACACAAAATACGATCAAACATAATATACGAGTTACCGAAAATCCATAACAAAGGGGAGTTATTAGAAATTTTGGCCGAGATTGATCGAATGTCAGTTTCATGCCATTTATTCTTGTTCTGATGAACGAGCCAGAAAAAACGAATTCAAAGGGGCGTCTGAAATTTTGAAAACATCTAAAAGAGTTTTCGCGAGAAACAGAGCCCACTGACATTTTCGTAATGTTACTAAGTAGAATAATCATTATGCAAACAAACCATGTACGGCTTTAGAAGTTATGTTTTAATGGGTATTAACGATGCTATTGCCTGACAAAATGTAATTGTAATTAATAGAGATAATTTACGACTTCCCAATGACTAGATAGATTGCTTTTATCCACGAACTTCAAATATAGAACTTATCATATCTTTATTTCGTTGAACCCTAAGTAAAAAGGGGGCTCGGTATCAAAATGCTCGTTAACTAAATTCTCGTGTGTAATCATCATAAACTTCTAATGAATAAAATTATCACGGACTTCACATGCAGAATTTAATTCTTGTTCTATAAAATGTCAGAAATAGAAAATTATTCAATAGATGACGTTAATAAAATTCATGCACAGTTTTTTGTCGTAAACATCTAGTTTTTAATGAGCAAGCCTTGATAAACGCCCTGATACTAAAACCCTCGGACTTAATTTACCTTTAAAACGTTAAGGTCGCTAACGTACCGCTTGCCACCCACTACTGTAGGTTCGAACAACAAGGGAGTTTTTGATAATTCATTTGAGGAAACTATCTAGCTAGCTCACGGAATGTCGATGGTCCGTCCGTGCCTGGAAAATATGTACGAATGAGTACTCTACCAGTTAAGCTGGAAAGTCTCCGGATGGCCTTAACTGTGTGATTTAAATTGTATAGTACTGTAATTATAGCGATCATTGCATAAAGGGTTCTCCAACAAGATAAGAAACAAAAGAATATGACACACGATTGTCAAAGGGACTTAGAAGTTACATACTGATAATGGCATTCATACATCGAATGCCAAAACAAATTGTTGCGCAAAAAGTCATAGAATCACGTTTACATCTATTGGTCTCAGCATATACAAATTGTATTATAATAAAACCTACTCATATATACTATGGCTATGATTTTTATCATTGCGAAAATGCCACACAGGCAAACGGTTGAAAAATCAGCGGACCTATTTTATTTTTAATGCCCCATCCGTGAAATACAAAAGAAAAACACCACATGACGCCAAGAACAATATAATATAAACCCGTTAATATTTGTCACTTTTTACATCTTATTTTATGAAGAAAACGTCGCTTGGACCTAAGTCATATAGACCAAGGAACGGAAAATGCCGATTATTGCCGAATTGTGCCGAAATGTTTCTATGGATGCATTACCTTAAATCGCCATTACCGTTGTCATTCTGAATGTTTGCTTATGGAAAAGCTCTGAACAAAATGTTAAAACAAAATGCCATAAATATTTAAAAGCTTCAACTCATAAATATTCATATAAACAGCGGTGAATAAAAGTTTGTTTTAAATAAAGTACAATCTAACTCCATTAGCTGAAGGCACAATGGAATAATTTACATTTAAAGCGATCCCTCCTAACGTGATTGTAATGGTGCATGTTAACAAAAATTACTTGTGAGATATACTGCTGTGATAATATATAAATATTTAATGCCAGTAAACAATGATTTATTGATCTGTCCATATAATTCGTCGCGAGTTAGCTTGCTTCAAATACGTTTTGAATAAATAAATATATAAATGCAATAACAATAGACAAGAAATTCATTTCTGAAATTTATTATGTTATTGAATACTGTGACTTGGTTAAGTTGATTATAACACTTTTTTGTTTGAAAAATTGTGTGTTTGAAAATTTTTTTAGTTTCTCTACAGTATCTACCCTCTCCCAGGAATACACAGCATTTTATTTTCATTAAAATAAAGAATCATGTTAGTTGATTATTCTGTTTTAAATATCATATTACATTACATTACTTAATTAATGCAATTATCTTTGAATAGGGTTATATAAGTTTTAGAATGATATAACCGTATATCCGGGACATTCGAGTTTGTATGGCGCAGTGTTTTACTCATCTAATAAAATATATAGCTTCATAAATACATACGGTATATCTCCTAAGAGACACGTAATATCAAACTACAACACTGAACGAACTGTTGTTAAGTGCTTAAGTGTGATTACCCGAGTAATAACAATTAATTTGCTTTTGATGTGTCGCGTATCTATTACTTCCAGGCACGGAATGATGATTACCGGACCGTGCAATTCCATGACACGAGTGACAGAAAAGAACGAAATTCACGTGTTCTATACGTAATTACTATTATAATGAATTATTCATTTTCTAAATGTTATGGTTTCTGTACATGCTATAATAATATTGCATCAGTGATAATCAGGCGTTCGTTAAAATGGAATCGGAGTTTTTACTAGGATTAATTAAAACTTTTTCAGAAACATAATTCTGGTCTCCGCCGACATATTAAATGACGTGTGTGATAGAAACTTATTTAGAAAAAATATTAATGAACTAGAATTTAATCAAACTCATTAGAATGTCGATTCTAATGTATTCATTGAAAGGAAAATTCTTAATAAGAATTTTGTAATAAAAATATGATTAAACCAAGTGTTTTTCCCGTCTAAATAAATAGATAATATAATATAATAAATAAATGGACTAAGACATTGTTTTCTCGAAGAAATTTCGTTCTTTACTTTGTAGAACTCTGAAAAATCATTACTACTTGAATGTTTGTCTGACAGAAACTTTCGATGACTGAAATGATATATGAGCCGTGTCATGACAAAACCAACATAATGGGTTTGCGACCAGCATGGATCCAGACCAGCCTGATCAGGATCCATGCTGTTCGCTATCGGTTTCTCTAATTGTTAGAGAGTTTGTAAGCGAACAGCACGGATCCTGATCAGACTGCGCGGATGCGCAGGCTGGTCTGGATCCATGCTGGTCGCAAACGCACTATGTTGGTTTTGTCGTGACGCGGCTCATATTAAGAAGTATGATTCCAATCTTTAATACAACATTTGAATAATATTCAAAATGCCACATTCTTTAAAGACATTACCATGTTTAAAATAAAACTACAAAGAAATAAGGAATGATATATTTGGCATGCAAGTTTATTTTGGTTGAGACGAAATATGTTTTTCTTTTGTTTAGCAAATATTTGAAATTATGTTTTCACCTGAAATAACATTAGTCTGTAAACCACTCTTTGGTTCTATGTGTTATTCTATCAAAGCTTGTTAAACATAGAAGGTTTTTTTTTATAACCGCCTGTTTCCGAGTGTCTAGAAATGCCACGTTAATTGATCATTGGTAAATTCATCAATTCTTCTATAGGAAGAGGCGCATACATCATAAGTTGATGAGAATATGTAACGGAATGAGTCCCTTGGCGCAAGATCTTTTCTGTATAAATGGAGCGAGGATTCGCATAATACGCAACGCTGGTTTACTCGTGCAGTTGTCAGAGGATTTCGATGTTTCTTGGCTAGTTGAAACACGCCAACGATTGATTACATTTTCGCGTGATTTTTCTTGTTTCTTTCTAAGATTGAGCTTTTACACGGCTTATGCTAGTAATAACATGTATGCAGCTGGTATCCTGTGAATGACTTGTTTAGATTATTTGAAAGGGAAGGTCCGTGCAATACTGAACAAACGAATGAGTTCATGGCATCAGTTAGTTTTATTCGTTACATGTTACATAAGTCACACCTTATAAGCATATGATATAAAAGTTTTGAATCAAATTTCAATACCTTATGTTACAAAGCTTTAATGGTTATTGCCTTTTTTACCTGATAAAACGTTGTGTTGTTCTGTCCGATATGACTCAACATGATACATGCTGCAAAATATATTTGCAATACGCCATTTCGGTTAAGTTGATTTCGTGTATTTGTATATTTTGGCATTATTCTTTGATTCTATCAATTTTAACATTAAAATGCATCCAACGAAGTTTTAAATTTTAAATAATTGTCTCTTTCCGATGATCTGCACTGTCATTTCCAAGAAATTATTCATGCATTATGCGGCATATCTCTTAATATGCCATTTAAAACTTCCTCTTTTCTTCTGATATTAAAATTTGCAACAGTGTTTTTCAGGCCTTTGAGACATTCAGACTCCATTTCTTGGAATGTTATTCAAAAGTGTCACTACCATAATAGATGTCTTAAATGATCGCAATTCTGACAAGTTTCCTTGTAAAATCCACATCAAATATTATTGTCAATCCTTAGCAATTTATTTTAAATGTTTTAAAAACAGCCAGCGTGTACATGTACATGCCGGTGTTGTTACGTAGAAAAGAAGTAAAAATGAACGTCCGTGAACAAGTATTTGGCTTTTTTTGTTAAAAGCAAATATATACCTAACTAATTTCAGATATATAGGGAGAGCGTCGCCGGTCCTCTGGCGAGACTGAAACTTTTCTATAATAGTTGACCCTAATGGTTATTTGCCTATCGCCATGGATAACTGTTTCATGGTCAGGTGTCGGTCACTTGCGGTAATTGGTAATTTACTAGATAAAATCCAGGACAACCGGTTAGGTTGATATCCCCAAGGTATATGACAGAAATATGTTAAAATCGTCGAAGAAACAAATCAAAAACAAGAACAAAATAATAAATAAAACATACGTGCTTGAATACGCGTAATATTTTATCATAAAATATTTTTATTAGCACAATAAAATACTGTGGATCATTATCTATTCCCAAAGGATAAAAGAAAAATATATATACATGTACACCATTGATAATAAATTAATCATTCTAAAGATGACTATACCATGGCTGGTACGTATGTCTTAGAGATGGAGTGTCGTTCCTATACTTTCAAATGATTAAGTGTAACAAAATCTCTAAAAAGATAACACAGAAACGTATAAGTTATATAACACGTGTTGCCTGGGCGACTCAGTATCAAAACGTGTTGACATAAAGTTTAATTGCATCAACATGTGTTTTCAAGAACGTTTACGTAACACATTAGTGTTGTAATGAGTTTTCAATATGTTTTCAATCGTGTGGATGTTAAGTTTGAACTATAAATGTCTTGGTTCTGAAATATATCAACCACCTGATGTTTATGGTATCTTAAAATTACATGTAAAATAATTTAATCTTATATGCATGAATACCCCTTAAAAGTTAATTTTAATAAACATACCAAACGTTAGTTTTATATTTTCTAAGGATCTGTCTTAAATAAGTTTATTGTCAAGGGGCCTGAAGTTAGTATACTGAATGTTGAGGGGGTATGTCCAGGTTGATGTAAAGAGTTCTGTCTTAAGTAGACTTAATAAATGTATTATGGGGTCCTTCTTAAGCAGGCTTGATATTAAGATGTTGTAAATGAGACTATATAGTGAAGACCTGATGCTAAGGGGTATGTCATAATATGTTCAATAAGTTGTCTATCAAAAGTAGACTTAATGTCAAGGGGTGTGCATTAAGTAGGCTTCATCTATGGGTTTGTCTTAAGCAGGCTTAATTTAAGGGAGCTGCCTTATTCTTATTTATTGTTAGTTTTACGTCATATCACCATAGTAGAGGTCAACTTTCCAACTTTACTGGTGCAGGAAGACCTCAGGTGCCCCTCCGTGCATTATTTCGGGGCAACAGAGTGGAACCATCGAAGTTCCCTAAGTTGGCTGAATAGCTGCTTCACATGAAAAAATCTCAACACGAATGTCCCATTAGACTATACCTGAAGTAAGCTTAATGTAAATCTATCTGCCTCAAGTAGGATTAATATCAAGGGGTCTGGCTTATATATTATATATTAAGTCCATATTGTTGGATATGACTTAAGGAGTTGTAATGTTAACGAATCTCTGTTAGGTAGGATTGATTTTAAAGAGCCTGTATTAAGTTAGCTTTATGTTAAGATGTCTGTCCTAATTAAGACTGCTAAATGTAAAGAGGTATGTCTGAATTTGGCAATTCCTTTACCCTATAAAATTAACATTATAAATACAATCAAGTTCTTAACTATTTTAAATTGATCAAAATACTGTATGAATTCAAACATATTTGATATCTTTATCCCCTGCAAGAAGGAAACAATACATACAAGAAGAATTCCGCATTGTTATCAGATATTGTTGCTTAAATATACATAAATAAATAAATGCATATGATATGTAAACGAACGCAAACATGTCGGCGCAAACATGGGAAGTATTTTTCTCTTGAATTTACAAAAAAAGTGTAATTTCCAGAAATTCTTGATAACGTTTCGGTTTTTTCACAACGGATTCGGAACTCCGATATAATTGCAATTTTCTCATTCGATACTGCAATTAGCAATTCAAATGATGTCTGACTGTGCCTTCTCATCGAAATCAACAATTATGTGTACTACGGAATATTAAAGGCAAAAGGAAGCAATACTTAATAGCTATCTAGATGCCATAAAATGTATATAGTTTATGGTATTTTATTTTCGTTTAGCAAAGTAAAGAAAGTTTTTCTTTAATGGATGGACTTCTGGGATAAAACTGTTTGAGTTTGATCGACGGGTGCATACATTAAAGGTTTGGGTGAATATGTATTTTGAAAACGTGCTTCAACCATCGTTCATTTTCTTTGTAAGATACCAATATTGCTTGTAAATAAATCATACCGATAATGTAAGAGAACTGTTCAGTAGTGTTCAATAGCAGTATAACCAATTCGGATGAATGGGAACAGTGGCTTTGTGGTAGCAGTGTATGCTTTGTGGTAACAATATCTGATTTGTGTTTACAATGTCTGCTTTGTGGTAAAAGTGTCTAATTTGTGGTAACAGTATCTGCTTTGAGGTAACAGTGTCTGCTTTGTGATAACAGTGTCTTATTTGTGGTAACAGTGTCTCCTTTGAGGTAACAGTATCTGCTTTGAGGTAACAGTGTCTGCTTTGTGATAACAGTGTCTTATTTGTGGTAACAGTGTCTCCTTTGAGGTAACAGTATCTGCTTTGAGGTAACAGTATCTGCTTTGAGGTAACAGTGTCTGCTTTGTGATAACAGTGTCTTATTTGTGGTAACAGTGTCTCCTTTGAGGTAACAGTGTCTACTTTGTGGTAACAGTGTCTTATTTGTAGTTTCATTATCTGCTTCGAGGTAAAGGTGTATGCTTTGAGGTAACAGTGTCTGCTTTATGGTAACATTGTCTTATTTGTGATAACAGTGTCTGCTTTGAGGTGAGGTAAAAGCGTCTGCTTTGAGGAAATATTGTTTGTTTTGTGGCAACAGTGTCTTTTTGTGGTAACATATCTGTTTTCTGGTAACACTATCTGCTTTTTGGTAAAAAAGTGTCTGCTCTGTGGTTTGGTTATAGTGGTAACTTTAGTTCGCACCCTGATGTTGTGTCAAACATATTTTATCTAAAGACACAATTACATGACTTGCTGGTTAGTTGCAGAAAGTGGCTGAAAAGCTGGTACAAGTAAAAATTTGTTTCAAAACCGACCTTAAAGATATGTATCTAAACTAGTTTCAATTCAATCAAATAGACAAGTTTTAATATATTAAAAAACAAAACAAAATCAACAGAAACATCTAAATCTAAACTTGCAAGCATTTGCGATTTGTAAAGTTTATTTTTTTGTAATTGGAATCATCATATGAGCCGCGTCACGACAAAACCAACGTAATGGGTTTGCGACCAGCATGGATCCAGACCAGCCTGCGCATCCGCGCAGTCTGATCAGGACCCATGCTGTTCGCTATCAGTTTCTCTACTTGTAATAGGGTTTGTAAGCGAACAGCATGGATCCTGATCAGACTGCGCGGATGCGCAGGCTGGTCTGGATCCATGCTGTTCGCAAACGCATTACGTTGGTTTTGTCGTGACGCGGCTCATATATCTGCTTAGGATATAGTTATAACAGAGCCATGAGAGCAGAGTATATAAATGCGTGTTGCAGAAATAGTTATATTAGGGTTAATCTTTCTTTTGAAAGTTTTATGCATATACATATTTCCACTTTTAAACTTCGCAAAAATGCTATAGTAAAATTGCTATTAAAGTGGCAATATATAATTAACACTTAAAATCTATTTTGAATTACAATATACAAGTGCCTCTCGGTTTTGTCTGTAAGTAGCGTCGATATATTATACCACTTTATTAATAAAATACTGTATTTTTTATAATAATTTTATGGGTATATCAATTAACATAATGTATGTTTTATTATCACAACAGGCGTTTTTATGGTGTTTTCAGTTTTTATGAGCTAAAAGTAGGAATGTAATATGCCACTTTTAATCTAGAGAATGAAAGAATCGTATATTACATTAACATTTTTGATTAATAAATAACCAATAAAATCCATGGCATAAATAATAAGTTTCATTTCTGAATGTATTATTTAGAACTTGGCGTTTAAAGTATTTTCCAAGAGAGGTTACGTCATTCTTTCAGATGCTAGTCTATTTTGTGGTACATGTTCTTAAACACATATTTTTGCATTTTTATTGTTTTTGAATAAGAATGAAATAAAATAATAATTTTATTTAAGATCTTGATAGAAAAGCATATTTAAAAAATGTAATTAATTTGTATACTAGTTCTTACGATAATTTTAACATTCATAAAAGACATTATCCGGAACTCAGCAAATGCTAATCTGTAGGTACAAACTAACCTTTACAGTTATAGCTCACGGTGCACCCGTCACACACCTGTTTTTTTTTTTTTTTTTTTTTTTTTTTTTTTTTTTTTTTTTTTTTTTTTTTTTTTTTTTTTTTTTTTTTTTTTTTTTTTTTTTTTTTTTTTTTTTTTTTTTTTTTTTTTTTTTTTTTTTTTTTTTTTTTTTTTTTTTTTTTTTTTTTTTTTTTTTTTTTTTTTTTTTTTTTTTTTTTATTCGCTTATTTTATTTCGAAGCTGTAACTGTAAAAGTTTGTTTATACCTACGTAAGTAGCTGGACAAACCCACGGAGTTAGACAATTGAACTACAACAGTATCCTTTTGCGTCGGTGCTTCACGGCTAGAATGTCTTAACTGAATCCTATTACTATTTAATGTTTGAAATTATTTGTTGTCCAATAGAATAACAGTATTTCAAATGAATCGTAACACATTTACTTTGGCAAACTGTTAATTAGTCTAGTAAATCGACTGTTTGTTAAAAAATTTTAAAACACTAAGCTGGTTAAAATTTATTAGTACGTATTTACCGCGCCTGGCCAATTTAATTTTGTAAAAACGTACTAATAAACTTTAACCTATAGATATAACTAATAAATAAGTGCATGTAAAGGTTATTTTTTTATTTGGTGTTGTTTACACCGTAAATTTATGTCAGAGGCATCTGGTGGCGGTATAACAATTGTTACCCGGGACTGTTTATTAATTGTTTATTAATTGTTAATTCGTTAAAAATAAGTTTCATCAACCATATCTACATCAGCTTTGAATCATTGTTCTTCATATTTGCACTCAAAAAATAGTTTGTTGAAGACATTGTTATACATAACATATACAGGCTTAACATAAGTAATGTCTTCGACCGTTGAAAACATATGTTAACGCTTAAAGACAGTTTTGTAATTCCCTATAGATACTAAATCATCTGAAGATGTGAAATAAATCCATTCTACTTGAGAGGTATTTTGTTTGATGAAACGTCGGGTGAAAAGTACAAGAATAATTACAATCTTACAGAAAGGAACAGTTTAAAACAATCATTATATATTATATGTATAGATAGAGATAGACATAATCTGTCAAATGAAGAAGAAAACACATTTAACATTGAAATCCTAATGGTTTGTAAATTCGTTCATCAAATAAAGCATAGGTAATTCAAACTTTGTATAAAGACCGATAGAATAGTTTCTATAAAGCAACAGTATAAAAGTAAGCACCAATAAAAAGATCAATTAAAATGAGAAATGAATGTTGTTTATCAAATTTACATATTTACATATTCTACATACAGAAACAGGTTAAGTCAAATGCAATATATATAAAGTATTTGTTAAAAAAACTTAACAAAATAAACCTTGAATATCAGTGCAAATTAGTGGATATAAACATCTAATTTATAACAGAAACTGTAAGTACAGACGAACAGAGGGCATGTATAACGCTGCCAACTTGAATGGTAAAGAAAGAAAAGCAATACTACAAAAATAAATATGTAGAATACGTCTTTATTCTTTAAAGCGTAAAGTCTATGAGTCTAAGTTCATCATAGCGGCAAAGAATTATTGTGTGACGCGAATTTTTCTCTTATTTCTATAACTGCCTGTCAATCAAAGAAAAAGATTGCAAAATTTCTAACAGTTTATCTGTATCTCTTTTGTTACATTATACAGACGATTCTAATAGTCTGTCAGAACTCAGCGAAATCGAACAACAATTTTACACAAAATATAATTTCGTCTCGGGATAATTTAATGGTAGTGCAATATTATTGTCTAGCGTGTCCGAAAATATTTACTGATACAAATAAAACAACGAATGCAAAAACGCTTTACAAATTTAAATTCGCATTATGATTTCTTCCTTCTGTTGAAAAAAAAAATGAATTGTTTCCTTAGCTCATGACTAATCAGACATTACTTTCGTTTTTGCAAGTTTTTTTTTACACCAACAATTGTAGGACAATTTCATGGAAATTGCCAGAAGAAGTTAACTTAGACACCGATAAAATTCCTTGTAAAGTTTCATTTTCTCGGCTTATAAGAGTACATTGCTGCGAACACCGAACACGTTTTTCTGACTAAATGTACTCTCCGGGTTAATTGGAAATTGAACTATGACCGTGATTTTAGCTGTTATGCCTCTTGCACAAGACATATAATATATATCATAACACTAATGTGTTTAAATGGTACAACTCATTTCAGTAACAATTTTAAGGTCATCGCACTTTGAACAAACCCGTAGCCATCAAGAAAATCAATGGGTTCCAATAAAACCAACCATAGCAAAAAGTAAATAAAAATAAATACGGAATGAAGATGCGACAAACGTTTAGTATTGTTATGACCCGGATGAATCTACTTAAAAACCCATTTTTTATGTTGTATAAAAGATGTACGGAAAAAAATCTTAAGATAAAACTTCCGTTCTTTTAAAATATTGATTATATTAAGTAAACCTACATAAATAATAAATCAATCAACACTGATACTCTGTATTATGTTTATAAATGTTATTGTTTTTCATCGTTTGGTCTAGATGGTATCATAACACGTGTCACCCTAGCTTTTACATCAATATACCATGTGTTTCAAAAGTAAATGGAAAATATGAAAAACGTTTCGTTCGTAGGTTGAAATCAAATATGACTGTTAAGATATTTGAGCAGTTCAGAGTAAACAAGCAAATAACAATAACCTCTTGTTCAGGTTCTTATCGGATATAAAATGTTCATAAACATCGCAATGTATTGTAACATCTGCGCGCGCATCTGATAAATCACCGTGTGATCATGAAGATTTTTTTTGCATATATAATATAGATATACGATAAGACGTAAACATGTATACATGTATATCAATTCCTGTCAACTAATAATCCAAACCATATAACAAGAAACATTCATGGTGTAAAAGTAAATTGACTAACGCCAAAATTAATGAAAAACATTTGAGTGGAATGTCAAAAGCACAAGCCACAAATCAAACAATTTACCATTTTTTGGGTAAGTAGCCCATATCCATGTAAACAATTTTAATTGTTACCTCATGTAAAGTCCGACATGGCTATTAATTCATTATAACAGCACGAAGTTCCCGCGGATATAATTAGCACGGAGAGATAAAAATACAGGTTATGAGAAGTTCAAATGAGGTCGATACCTGGCCACTGGATTCATATATCTGATATTTAGCTTCTGCATAATCCGATTGAAATTTGCAGTTGGAAAATGGAAAAGAAAACATGTTCGGAAGAGGTATACGAAAGTGTGGTACCATTGATTATAGTCTCTTTATGTGTTACATGTGTAAAACAAGTTAACAAGAACACCCGTCAAGTCTGACCAGTTGTTGTACTGTCGCTTACTTAATTCCATTGTTTTGAACTAATCTCGAATTTAAGACAGGACAAATCCACACAGTCAGCAGGTTAAGAAATTATAAACTTCCCTTCGACTGACTCGTTGACATTTCGTTTGTTTTTGCGATCGCTTCTTTGCGGCGTATCGTAATATACTCTTTTCAACACCATTCCATATATTCTAATTGTTTTTATTGTTAACGTATTCGTTCAACATCAGTCCAAGAGAAAAACTGCTAATGTTTAAGTGCTACAACCACTCGACCTGTTTTTGTAACGTACAATAACAGCATTAAGCATTTAATATATTGTAAGGGCATCTTCTGTAGAAAATAAATATGTCGCGGTTATATTCGATAGAATTATTCCCAAGTGATACATTTGCCAGTGAAGGATGTTTTACTTCTAAATTGAAAGTACTAAACTGATCTTGCAATAAATCGTCTGGAAAGATTGAAAATATCAGAGATTTATTCATCTGGGGAAGTTTTCATCTTTGCGAGTTTTAAATTATATGGCGTTAATTACATGAAAGTCAAACCTCCGAGGAAATTGCCCAACGGCTAAGATATATTTATTTCATCATATTTTACCGTAAATAGTCTTAGTTTGTCGTCGATATGATAGGCTACGAACATATCTGTTACGTATATACCGGTACATTACTTTAAGTCGTCAAAGATATCTGTGCATGTATTGTATATTGAACCTTACATTGAACTTTTGTCATCTCATAGTAGTTCTAATTATTGAATAATGCATATAATTACATTGCAACATATGGTGTTATTGAAAAAAAAGGAAGAAGAAATAACTACACAACAAAATCCAGGGTATGTACATTGACCTATATAGGGTCACCTGCTACAATATTTAAACTGTAAGTGCTTAGCCCTGGCAACAACCCAGTATAGAGCCAGGGTCTTTTAATCAAAGCTTGCAGCTTTTTTGCCATTTCAAACGTTTTTAATACTTAATATTGTCTTTTCTAAATTGTTGATATTATTTGTATTTTGCATTTGTTATCCCAGAAAATTCAACTGGACTGTTCCAAATGCACAGTTTGTCAAATTTATTACTAGTATACAATTTCAGCTGGTAAAAAGTTAATAATATTTATGTGTATGTTTGCATAAACTTTCACGCCTGAATTGGCACCATATCTTTCTGCAGGTTTTGATAAAGAAGCTTCCTTCATTTATATAATTAATTACCCAGCTTTTAAATTCGAACAGTCCATTTCAAGTTTAAAAGATTTCAATATAAAAATACTAAAATTAAGCTAGCTACGGTATAGGATGTGGTCAGATAACACAGGTGTGACTATATATAGGTGGCAAAGGTCAGATTACTGGAGCTCCAGCGATTTTATGGGTTAAAAGAAGAACAAACGTTTCAAATATAGGAATATACACATATGGAGAACGCAGACTTGGTTTGACTGGGTCTGAGAGACAGTGCACAGAAACATACAATTGAATAAAATATAGAGCATTTTTACAGTTGTCCCACAACACTATAGACGTTGTGTTGTCAGCCCAAAGAACTTTGGAATAGGGACCAATGTTTTGAAGTTTATATCATATCACTCTAATGATTTGACTTGTCACTTATACTTAAGTAAACAAAAATTCAAACAAAAGTAACGCTATTTATTTTAAAGTTTGAATTCATCAAAGTTATTGTTTCTTTGCTTCTAACTTAAAGATTATTTAGGCAAATATAAAAATGTTCGTCTCACACAAATGGCAGACGACAGCCGACGACAGCAGACGACATCAAATACGCGTAGAACGTAGACAGAATGTGCCTTTTTAACTAATAAATGTCATTATAACCACCGTAGATAGTGTGATAAAAGATGGCATTACTTAATTAATACCAATAGCTTACTTCATATCAGTTTTAAGACGTCTCAGATTTAACTTACCCCCTCCCCCCTGATTTGTGATTACAGATAGTTAATCATAATATTCATCTCGTTATAAAAAGATGGAGGGAAAACTTTCTTCACTGTAGACTTTGAAGCCAATTTACAGCTAACTGCAGATTAAGTTACGAGTTTAACATTTTCAAAGCAGTATCATGTCGAGATAGAAATTACCTTCTTAATGATTACTTTAGATCATACTAATTTATAGTGTTTATGAAATACAGTATCACACCTGCTGGTAAATACAGTCTGAAATTGAAGATAAACAAATCACTAGTAACACGTGCTCAAGCTAAATTTGGCTCAGCATTTTTGGAATGCATGGATATACATGCAAAACAAAAATCCATGTTATGCATTTGATATAAGTCAATCCCAATTTATAAAAAATAGTATGACTAGTATTGTTAGTTACCAATCATTGTTATTTATAGTTTGTTCTTAGTGTTAATTAAACATATAAGCATATCTATAGTTGTATCGATAGTTTTATACAGGTCGATATCATAGGATTTGTGTGTATTATAGTCATGTACGATAAATACAACAGTTAATAATTCTATTTATTCTGCATTAAGTCTCGCCTGTCATTTCGGAGTTCTGTTTGATTGTGTCATTTATCCCAGAAGACTTCTCTTGTCGCATTTATTAAGTTCAAATAAATCAAGGATTATTGTATTATTTCCATTAGTTAATGAACAAGACGGCAGAAATTCAATATTAACAAGGGCGTTTCCTAACCAATGCTGAATATACATATCATAGTACTGCATTTCAAATATAATAAATATCAAGGTATTTTCTATACGTTTTCTATACGTTTTCAACCTTTTTTTCAATAAACTTTAATTTCTCGTTTCAGAGAAAATAGCTATGAATATAGCAAAATATACCGAGTAAATACTATTAAAACTAGAACTAAGCAATAAATATAAGAACAGAACAACAGAACAATATACATGGAATACTTATTTAATCATAGTTTGAATATCAACTTAAAACATATTATCTTTTAATGATCATGTGGTAAGAAACATAAAATCATCAATACTTCACAGATGCTACATTCATTTAATACCCATACATTATGTGATTTAGCATCAAGAAACACTTTTGTGTTTCATACAACGATTTAGCATAAAATTGAAACACATTTACCATAAAGTTCACAGTTTTTTCAATATAACATACTGGTTTAGAGATATAATGTTTCGAGAAGATTTTGTTTTTACATGTTATCAATTTAATATGACATATACTTTACCGAAACGTGCATTTCGAACAAGAAGAGGAAACTGTGATATGCTTCGTTCTTATGAAACTGACAGTTACTGCCATGATGTTTTTGACTATAAAACCATAGATGCTTTAGATATGTGCTAATGATATCGGCTAACAACGAATCATTATATTTCTCCTATACTTTAGTTGTTGTTTTTTTTGTATATGAACAGCTTCGAAGTTTTTAGATTAGAAAAGAGACGATAATTCATATAAATAGTTAGACCGATTATTTTACCAGTAATTAAGAGACAATGTTGTGAAGTAAAACCTTGTTCTATGTTCAATTTTATGTATATAAGTAACAAGAAACAGAATTTTAACTGTATATTGTAGTTTGAGGTAAGATACGTACACCGGCATCCCTTTTTGTCTTGTCAGGAGTTTTGCTTGTACCGCCCGCTAAGGTGAGAGAGCACCGAATTTGTAATCCAAGGACGTAGGTGCGATCTTCGGAAGGACTTTCGTAGAATTCATCGTAGTAGAGGGGTCAGTGTCACGATTCATAAACTTATACGAAGATTATGTTGTTAAAGAAGCATGGTTTTTTTTAACTAACCTTAATATTCTTTATTTAACTTATGATACCATAAATAAAACAGGTTTGATACAAGATCTTGAGTTCATGGTCTATAAGTATCTTACTGCTTAGGTTATGTTTTATATAGAAATACAGAATATTGACATACATTATTGAATGAGTGTAGGTTTAATACTAAATTTTTAGCAAGTGCACTTTAACGCTATGTTTGTATATAAGGCAAATGAAGTTAAATACGTCAAAGTGCCATTAAACTATATATAGTATGACATCGTTTTTATTAAATGGCATTATTACACTCCTGTGCCGTATTTTATGTGATAAGGTTATGAAACACATTGTAAGGATGGTACTCTCCTGGGATGATTGTTAAATAAATTATCAACATATTTTGCGGGTCACTGGCCGCAGAATAAGAACAATAATATTCATTGAATAATGTATAAAATTAACATTGATGGTCGCCACTCATGTTAAATATTGAAGCCTTATTCCCTATACGTATATATAACACTTAGCTTGTAGAACAATAGGCAATCTGGCGTAATAAAAGCAAAGGCATATGCTTTAGGACTAAAGTGAATATCCATCGGAATAACCAGTGTCTAGTCGTGAAATATTGTGACTTTATTGCAAGCCATAGATTTATTGCCACAAGTTACAATCTTTTATTAATTTGTTATAACATTTATATCTAGACAACAGAATATTCGCTAAAATTATGAAACTTCTCCTGCTCATTTTATGCGCATCCTAATTTCATGTGTATAAATACGATATAAATGTAAAACAAAAAATGATATACTCCAAGGTAGAAATGGTACAATTTGAGCAAATTGTTCATATAAATATGGGAAATTCGCAAAAACAAAACGTGGTGTTGATACCGTGTAATGTAACGTTTTTATCAACAGATTTTCCCCTCGATATGATAGGTTCCAAAAAACATAACAGTATCAACAAATGATTTTACACGAAATTTATCATTTTATTACAAAATCTCTTCGTTTAGTTCTCCGGGAAATTGTTTGCCCTCAGTAAAATTGATTTCCTATGAGAAAAAATATATTTACGGTATTGTGGAATACTCAGGAAAATTATTAGGTAGCGTGTTTGATGACTACTTTATTATCGAGAAAGGCCTCCTTCAAAACAATTAATGATACAGTATCGAAGAAAATAACCTATCCTTGTTACATGAATTATTTTGATAATATCTATTATTTGAAGAAATCAACAGTTTTCTTTAAACAAGCAACGAAAATGTTGTTTTGACTGAAAATATATTTTATTTAAAGTAATGATTTTATGTTTTAGATCAAAATGTTATCACGTTTTAAACAGTGACGAACAATTTAAATTTTTTGAATGTGACTTCAAAGATCGCTTTGTGTTTTATTTCATGGAACACTAATTAATACTTTGAAAACATGATGTGCGTGGGATTTGCATAACTTAGAACATAGAGATAAGAGCGTTTAACGTTATTTTAGTGTCAAGTCAACTCGGGTTGTCGGGGAAAAAATATTGTATATGCCACTAAAAAAGGGCAAGTTTTGTTAATATGTTAATATAGAAGAAGGAATGACTGTATGAGTGTCACTTTCAATAGCGTTTTAAAGGGTTTATTCTATTGCTATTATTGCATGTATGTTAATCAAGTTACAAAGAATTTCAAAAGTTATAAGGTGTCCACAGATAACCTCTTAGATGTTAATGGAAGATGGACGATGGTATGTAAATTAAAGACAAATGATACGATATGATAACAAGCATCAATCTCATCAATAAATTCTATGTTATTATATAGAAAAATAACACTTCTTTTTTTAATTTAATCATCAGACGACACTCATTTGTGTACGTGCGTACGTGCATGCCTATATGTGTCTTAACTTTTTGACGGACAAAGCAGAGCAATGTATGGTTTTTATGAATTCAATATATTCAAATATGCATTAATATCTTGTAACATGTAGGCCTGCAGTTTTAATTTTAGGTTCATGTAGAAACATCAACCTCTAGATGCGTTATTGTTGATCAGATGGCGCTTGCAGTTTTTTTACTGTGTTATATATACAATATATACTTTATAAACAAAGGCATTTACGTAATTATTTGTGGCTTGCTTTTCTTAATTGCTAGTTTAGCGTATATTATCCTCCCCCGCAGTCATAAAAAGCACTTAGTTTTCAGCATCTCTTAAATATTCTGTGTTTGCATTTTCACTGTGACATGTGATAATAGTTTATTACATTAATGCATGTTTTGTCAGTGAATTTTCCCTATAATATACACGTTAAATAATTATGTAATGAATTACATACATTATAGATATGATATACTCGTTATTGTTCATAAATAATCGGTGTCTAAATTAACAAAATAATTCATGGGGACAACAGATAATAAATTTTCGAATCATTAAACCCTCGGTATATATAACATTCTTCTGGCTCATATTTAGAACAAAATACTGCTGTTACAATTTACTCCCGCGTTATGATTTGTGACTTGAGCTTCGAACATTTACAACAACTTTTAACTTTTTTTACCATAATACATTGCTTTTCTATTCACTCTAATCAAGAGTAGTATAGATTTAAATAAAGAAGCCTTGGTATTTTATATTAGAAATTATATTTTCTTCTATTCTTTGATATTAGAAATTATATTTTCTTCTGTTCTCTTGATAAGTAAATGTGTAAATAATCTTCTAAGACATTCATACCTTGCACACCATTTCTAAGATTAATATATCTTAAACTTGAACATGACTTATAAGCAAATTAGGAAGGAAGGTTATGTCATGAAAAATGGATATATCACTGCTATGATAAAAAAAGAACTTATTAAAGATCCTGTATGCTGAAATTAAGGTTGTTACCACACTTTTAATTTTATATATGTATATAATTATGCTTCTTAAACAATTTTCAAACATCGAAGTATATGTAAAATATGTACTGCAAATATGTGTCCACTTTATATGTAATCATTAAAATATATGCATTTATTTCTCATTGAAAAATTTGACTTAGACTTTATGGGGAAAAAATTCTTATTACCTCCCTTTATTAATATGAAATGTAAATTCGGAAATATCTTTACAAATAATGCTTTTGGAACTTACAATATTGATAAATCTTCATTAGAGCATTATATTTATGTAATTAAACCATAAAAATTGAGTTACAGGATCTTTAAAAACTAATCTCATTTTCCTAAACTAGCTAACCGATATGTTGTTTAAAGTAAACATGAACAAGAACACAAACATAAACTGATGACCTCTTGATAGAAAGTGGTGCATAAAGTATGGTGCAAAATGTTTACATTTTCAGAAATAAACATGAACAGATTAACAAAAATATGCAGACGGCTTGAGGTTTTGTACCGTAAAACATATGAGCCGCGTCACGACAAAACCAACATAATGGGTTTGCGACCAGCATGGATCCAGACCAGCCTGCGCATCCGCGAAGTCTAGTCAGGATCCATGCTGTTCGCTTACCAACCCTATTACAAACTGAAAGCGAACAGCATGGATCCTCATCAGACTGTGCGGATGCGCAGGCTGGTTTGGATCCATGCTGGTCGCACACGCATGACGTTGGTTTTGTCGTGACGCGGCTCATACTATATTTTCTTTTTTAGATAACGACACTTCAAGTACGATTATATTCTCATTACAATTATTATCACTAAAGTAAATTATAATTAAATCTGTATTCTAAACATATTCTACCCGATCTATGTAAACGTTTTACAATTGATAGTTATTGCTAAAAAATGAAGAAAAATATGCTTATAGTATATCTCATTTGATAGATCAGCTCTCTTTCAAAATGCCTGAGGACTAAAAAACGCTGTAATATCAATTGTATGAGAAATATATACTAACACAAACTGACAGACCTTAATACCGAAAGTCTTCCGAGTATTATTCAGAATTGGATAGAGCTCCCATGTGGCCCCGACCTTTGTAGACGTATAATAATGTAATATCTGTTATCTAAAACATATTTATTTCAATAATAAAGCATCCGATAGAAACAGCAATTATATCATGACGTCATTATCCAATCGGAATTCAACCGTATTATTTTGATATATAAAGTTCTAACGTTTGACGTACTCAGTAAAGATTCTATATGACAATGTTGTCGAGTCTGTGATCACGCCTACTCTTCCGATAGATTCAACTCGAGACATGTAGAGAAGTTGTGATATCAGTAGCTACATACAACAATTTTAAGACACTCGGTAGAGCAATTTCAACATACTTAAGGCTATTAAAAGTCGGTCAAGATGCAAGGAAAGTTACTGAAAATAAAAATCATCTCACAGATATCGGCTCATTATCGTTCCAAAATTGAAAAAAAAAAACGTATGCAAAATAATGTAAATATTGGTTAAAACTTCAAAACTAAGGAGGGCAAACTTTTCAATTTAATGGTGAATTCAAAACTCTAAATTTTATCTAATATATAGGTTTTTTCATCGTTTAATAGGCATTTATTGTCAAGGCGGTGTCTCATTTCCGCACATCACAACCAAGAGTGTTTCTATA
Source organism: Ruditapes philippinarum (assembly GCF_026571515.1). NCBI lineage: Eukaryota > Metazoa > Mollusca > Bivalvia > Venerida > Veneridae > Ruditapes > Ruditapes philippinarum. Next base: position 52,759 of record NW_026853689.1, on the reverse strand, counting down.
ATAGAAATATTTCAAGTGCGGCTCCCGACAAGTGAAGTTATTTAGATGTTTATCAATATCGTCGCTTGAAAGTTTAGATTTTCATTTACGCGCTTGCGTTCTGGATTATCTATACATTTATTTCAATGATAGACGTTCTGTTATCGAAACTACATGCCTACATCTAAATGAAATTATGTTCATTTTGCCCCAGTTCTTAATCTGAAGTGCAAATAAAATATTTTACAAAGAAAGAGAAAATGCATGTTTTAACTTTTACGTGTTTGCTTATTTTTTAGAGAGTGGATGCATATCTTATACAATGTTCGTACAGAATGACACTGCCAATTTGGAAGCCGCAAGTCCAATACTACTTAAACGGTGAGTTAAAAATAAAGGTTCAGTTGATAGACATCTTGCACGTTAAAAAACATGTGGCTACTGGTGGAAATAAGGAACGGCCAACAATCCCTTATTAACACGAAATGACAAAAACATTTGTTCAAAGGTTTGTAATGTCAGAACAACAGTAGACAAAACAAAAACAACCTAAAAACAGCTGGAACAGAAACAATGACAACAACTTGTAGCAACAACATAATAATAATAATAATAATAATAATAATAATAACAATAATAATAATAATAATAATAATAATAATAATAATAATAATAATAACAACAACAACAACAACAACAACAACAACAACAACAACAACAACAACAACAACAATAATAATAATAATAATTATAAGAAGAAGAAAAATAAAAGAAGAAGAAGAAGAAGAAGAAGAAAAAAAAGAGAAGAAGAAGATGAAAAAGAAGGAGAAGAGGAAGAAGAAAATGAAGAAGGTGAAAATGAAGGAGAAAAAATACAGAAGAAGAAGAAATAAGGAAAAGATGATGAAAAACAACATCAACAACAACAACAATAACAAACAGCCGCAAAATCAGAGGCAGAAGCAGCGACAACTAATAATTAAATGCATATCCTAAGTCTAAGGACACCAAATACTGGGAATGAAATGCGACGACCAATTTAATCGTGAACTCGTTAATCTACATTAGTTATACCGGCGAATGACTTATTATGAATAACTAACGTTAAATGTCTGTTTACTGAGATCTTATCATATCCCCATAATGTAATGTTTGATTATGTTTTGCAAAATAACAATTCAGATAGGCGATTACATTCTCGTTTAGCGTCATTATCAAAGCTCTATCTCACTTTCATTTTTACCGATCTTTATTGATCAATAAAACGCGTGCAATTATTAGTTTTTAATTATGTCTATTATAGATGGCTTGGAGTAGAATTGTTTATGAAGTGTGGAAGGTGTTTTTAGTAGATGTATATATAAAGATGGTGTTAGATGTTCCTTGCATTTATGTAGAAGCTGTTTGTTTATGCTTATTTTTGTATCTGTTTTATGTTCCTCATATAGTCTCTGTCTGTATTATAACAATATTATTTATTTTATTGTTCTACCACAAAGAAGCTATAAAATAATATCCAGCAGCGAGAATTTAGACGCTTTTAAAAAAATAAAGAACTGAAAGGAAAGTGTATACTAACGCTTTAGTTATATATAATGAAATTTTTGAATAAATTCATTGTTATTTAACAAGATTTGGGCATTTTACTGTTGATCCAAATATTTATCCTAATCCTTATTTTGATCTCGACTATTTTTGTATTTGTTTTTGTTATTTGTCGATGTCATCCCGAAATAGTGCTGATTCCGTGCAAATAGGCCTTTTTACATTCTGATAATGTACCATTTAATTCTAGGACAATGCGATCAATTTTAGTTTTTATCAAATGATGAAAATAAAATCAGGATTATCAAAAACTGATCTTCTCTTAGTGTACATGGGGAACATTTCTAGAGTTTGTCCTAATAAATGTGACGTTTTAATGAATAACTATATACTATATAGTGGAAAGAAATATAGTAAGTAGTGGAAAGAAATAAAGTATAGAGTGGAAAGAAATATATTATATAGTGAGCTGCAGCAAAAGTTAACGTCGTCTTCAATACAGCTTTATATGAATTTACATGATTGTACATTCGGCCTAGCTTATCTGAAATTTGACTAAGAATTCTATCATAACCCCATTTATTTGCTTACGAATATGAGATCTCGGAGACCAGAAAACACTGTTGTACTTTTGTTAAAACCTTTTAGATACAAATTGTTTTCTAAACTAAACAAATCCTACCCGGAAGTGCGTATTTTTCCTGAAAACAAATGAAATCTGACAAACCTTTCTCTCTCAACTTATATTTATACCAAGTGGGGTCAATAGAAATGATAAACGTTGTACATACCGTACTAATTCCTTGTTTTGATTAATGTTTTATTGTGTACAATACATGAATGATTTTAATATAACTTCAAAGTAACAACTTTTTCCCCTCACAACAAACCCCCATAAGAACAGTTCTATGCGGTATTTTGTTTTTTTTTAATTCAATATACTTCAAGAAATTATATTCATTACGTTTAATTTATTTACATTAATGCGTTTTACGAGAAAATGTTACAAATGCATTTCGAAAATTATATCATGTCTTATTAGTAACACATATAAGGATTGGTTTAAAGGGAAAAGCTATTAAACATTAAGTGCATATACATTAAGGGAATAGTTTATGAAATTTTAATCATCGCCATTTTTAAACAGAACGGAAGAAATGTTAGCTATTTCTGTATGATTTCACGATCGATTATGAATTAATACAGAACAATTTGTGTGCTATTATTGCCTGGTTCTCAGTATGACTTGCATAATGATTTGTTAATTTTATAATATTGTAAAAGAAATAGTTCCAGACAAAGGCAATAAGAGAATTTGATTCAAGAAATTCATATATTCCATTTCGTATTTAATAATAATTTCATTAAATCGTTTCAAACAGTTTCATTTTAAAAAAATAAACGACATTTTGTATTGCACGAGTAGCCTACCATTTATGTAAGAAAAATCTTTATTTCACACCTAATAAATCATTAAAATTAATTTCGAGAGTTTGCACCATTGATATAAATATTTTAAAACCCTTCAGGTCAGCCTCCTTTTCGTTTTACGAGTCTCACAGTCTATACGAAATTCATAATCTCGTTTTCATTTTTCCATGGCCGATGAAATCTTTATGAAATCTATCAATGCGATTGGATGTCGTCTGCTACGGACAATTTTTAATGTAAACAAAGTTCGGTCAAATGTTGAAATACTATTTGTGTAAAAATCAAGCTGTATTGGACTAGACAAATAAAGGTGTACAAAAGATTTTATCATTGTATTATATTCATACTTATATAAACGATTTATTCTGTATCAATTAAGAAAGGACTATATTTCTACTGCATTATACATCAACTGCTTTTGAAAAATATAACCAATTTTTAGTAGAAATGCAATGCATATAAATCAAATAAGTTTAAACACTTCTCTCTATGCGACACAAGTTCTTACAATTTAAATTAACCCAACTATTACCTGTGTCAAGTAGGACTCGAAACCATCATCTTTTGGTTTAGAGGCACACACCTAAACCACTAGGCGACCGCTTCCCATTAATTACATAAAATTAGACCATGCTTTTAAATAATAAACTACAGGACAGACCATGGACGTAAACATATTGGAATATTAGCCAGGTGAAGTGATATCAAACAGGACAATCTACAAACATCATCTCTTATATACATTATGATACCTATATTAATATAAACATTGCCATTGTTCTCAAATAACAGTACAGATAAAAGTACAAGGCACTTAAAATTCACTCCCATGAGAATGAATGCGTCAATATTTATGGAATTGCGTGATATTTCTTAATACATATTAATGATAATTATAACATGTATCGTTTCAGGCTATTAAATACCATTGCATATCTTTGGAAAAAATACCCAAAAATAAGGTTTTAATATAATAACAATATACAATATTGCTATATGTATTGGCAATGGACATTTTATATATGTTAAAGTAAAAAAATTATTGAATTGAATTGATTATAAAAATGTCGCGTATAAATCAATTAAAGAAAATCACGTGTCCATCAATCCACGTTAAATTTGATGAAACTTTAACAATACTATAAAATCTATCTTGATATTAAGTTTTTCGTCATTTAATGCTAATATCTCTAGAGACATCGATTCCTTTATTTCAACGTTTTTGTAATCATTAAACTGTTGTCACGCAAACCTATTTTTTGAATGCATGTTTATTGCAACTTTTCATCAGTTAAATAAAAAAATGAACGCATTTAATGCCTTTATCAGAATTGAATTCCGTCACCAGAAAAAATGTAAACATTTTCGAATTTTACCATTACGTTTTTCAGAAAGCGCCAAGTACGCAATATGACATAAAAACAGAAACATTTTGAAAACAACTTGATATTTCTATTGTGGTTATTCTCATTTAATGCCCTCATCAAATTATTTCCTGCTGATAACTTAAATAAATCCCCCGTTATATGACAGGATCTTAGTTTTCTCTTTACAAAGAATGCATGATTCGAATGGTTAAAACAAACTATGAAATGCGAGCAATTAGCGATCCATTAGATAGATCAAGATGCCTTCATGTTTCAGATTTTCTGGATATTATCCCAGGATCAAGTAAAGTTCTTCGCGTCGTTTCGAGGATTAGGCCGAGATAGATATACATCTTAGTATTGATATTGTGCTATTCAGGTTTTTGCCTGTCTTTTATTTCATATAATGATAGTCTTGGCAAAAATCAGACTATTGTGGAAATATGTAATGATCGATGTTTTACATGAAAACTATGCTTTTATTTAATAGTATTATATTTATAAGTTCTTTTTTTCTCAGTTGAAAATATTATATAATAATATAATGGGTACTCTCGTGAATGGTAAAAATGATTTGAAATGCCAAATATCCGATAAACCAAAAATTTATAAACATGTACAAGGATAAAAAATGAAAAGTGAATACAAACAGCAAACAAAATATTTTCTTAAAACCACAACATTAAATTTGACATATTTATATAGCGTTTATCTTCGAAATGTAAGTTAATTATACAAATTGAGATATTATTCATTTCAGACCTTTTAACAGTTCAATGCCCGACTTGTGTAGAAAGAAAAATAACAATAACCATAACTTGAAAAATGTATTAAACATCCATTTGCTGTTATCATTTTTGAAGAAAAAAAATCTAAAAAAGTTTTGATTTTACTATTAAAATCATACAAAACATAATGAGCACCGGGACACATCAAAACTCAAGTAAATTGCGATTTGATTGAATATCACTGACAACTTAATGTTTTTTCTCAATCTAAATTCAGTTTTAATTAGATAAACACATGGTCATTAATCATATATTTAAGCGTATTACATTATCTGTAGACAGTAAATCTCGAGGGTAGACTACAGGAGGAGCTATCTGTCACACATACTCAATACTCATCCATTCATCTTTCATTTAACTGCATAAAACTGATCATTTTGTAATGTTCAAAGACCCTCCACAACGGCGTACGTTAATATTTACATAGGGAATCAGCAGTCGCTGAACCTGCTTTCACAAAACTTGTAATTTATGTTGAGATATTGATATCTTATTTTGACTATTTAGTATGATTCTGTGATATTGACAAACTTTATTACTACGAACTTAATGTAACTTTTGATCATGAATTTTGAAACATCAGCAGATATCTTTATACATTGACGGTTACCATATGTTCAAAAGGCTCAAAACATGAAGTAATACATATTTAAATACGTATTGTTTTCTTAACAAGAATTTAATTTAAAGAAAATATATAAGAATATGGTATGCATTTATTTCAATTTAACATATATTTTTAAGCTTGACAATTGTTATTATTCAGCGCTATAAGGGTAATTATTTCTTATTTGGGGCAAAATGGAGAGTAATAATTCTGGAAATCTTGTTAATAAAAACATATCTTTTTGCAAGTAAACCTAAAATGTTAACATGAATCATCAAATTACTGGTACACCCTTTATATATTTGTAAAGACATGTAATGTTCATCTAGATCATCTTGAAATAGGCACAGGGAAATTTGATTTGAATATGCCTATTATGTAATCACCCCAAATTCAGTATGCAATGACTGAAATGTTTGATTCTATGGAAATACTCCGACTAGAAGCATCAAATGTTTTCACGTTCGCGCATCCCATTTCCTCTTGGATTTAAAATTCCCCGGGACATAATTATACAGCAATTTATTTCTTGTCTCGCCAGGAACGCCAGTAGAAAGAGTTTTGCTATCATATAAACTATATCCTAGCATTGTTTCTACATGTAAATATACTAAATGATCTTATTATGGCGACTAAGAGGTCAATTTACGTTATTTTTTGAATTAAAAAACTTTGATGTAACGTTGTCTTTTTCTGCTTCGAAAATAATGAAAGATAATAAGAGAGACGCGTACTTATGACTTTTATATTCACTCTATAATTCATGATAAAAAGACGAGAATGGAAATTATGTTTAATAATACATAAAGCTAACGGCTAAATAATATTAAAACCTTTGTCATAGGACATTTATACGGAAATGTACTTTTATTTGTGATATAATGCCATTTCTTTATTAAAAGTTTCAAACAATTTAATTTTCGTTCGGATTATTTTTACCAATCTCCTGTCATTTTAACACAGTTTACCTGTATAAAAAAACTTGCTAATCATAATGAATAACATGATATGATAAGAGGAAAAAAATCATTGATGAGAATCAAAATAGAAACACATTGAAGCACGTGCTAAGAAATAGATCGAGGAACGCGTTGTAATCATCACGACAAGGTATCGCTCATTAGCATGTTATACTTGTAGTTTTTTTACGTGCTATTTTAAATATTCATTAATGTAGTGCTTCTAATTTGCTCATTTCTTACATTGAGAAAATCCATTTTTTTGTTTTACTTCATTACATATCTAATTTGTATTTATCGGCAGTTCTTTGATCTTTAACGATCTGTTAAAATCAGCTTCATGTGTGAGCATGATCCCAGAGCGTATGTTTGACAAGAGAATATCGTGCTTGAGTACACTTTCATATTTCAAGTCTGTCTAATACAATACAAATACATTTTTCCAATTATCCAACTAAAAAGAGGACTGTTTATTTACAGTTTTAAATGCACTGAAAACTGAAAAATATTTGTAAGAGATGTTGTTTTTACCACTAAAGTTTAATAACCACTCCTTCTAAGGTTTGGGTAAAGAATGTGTACTATGAAATACCTGTTTTAAACATAAGCAACTTGAATACATTTTTAAAACGTTAGAAATTTATATCGTTACATTTTTATATTTCTGATTTCTTATTTTCAATCAATTTGTTGTATTGTATGATTTATTTATGCCTAACTGTGCATTACACTTAGCATTAGAAATGAATTTAGTGTGAGAAACAATATCAAATAAATACGTGTTGTGTTGATACCCACATTTTTGTATTTTCATTTTATTTACGAGGAACGCATCTAAAGAGATAATTTACAGGCCAATTATAACTCACATCGATATTATATAAATAGATATAGTTTGCTTTAACATTTCAGTACATATAAAATAATTTTATTGGGCACAAAATAGGAAGTTTCGCTTAACAAGATACCCGTATACTAAGTAATGCCTGATGGTCTCTTAATAATGATATTTACATGTCAAACTAAATGATATACATATATATATCGTCAGATGTGAAATATTTTGTTTGTTTGTTTGTTTCATTTTACGCCTTTTTCAACAGTATTTCAGTCATATAGGCGGGTAGTTTCCTAACCATCGTTCCTGGAGAGTTACACCAGTACTAGACTACCTTCCTCCGCGCTAAACTACCAAAGCATCTCCCGGGGATCGAACCCACGCCAGAGAGGTAACTGGATTAGAAGTCATCGACTCTAACCCCTCGACCAGATGTGAAATATAAATACATAAATGTTGATGTAAAATATAAATACATAAATGTTTAAACATTCCGGTGTATTTTGTTATTGTATACCTTGTACATTATATTTGTTTTTCTAATTGAATTATTACTAGTGCGGTATTGTATTTATTTGCATTATGATATATAGAAATCGATCAAAGTCTGCCGCTAATGACTTCTCTACCAATACAGGTACATATAATCGCAGTTGTAAACCTTGTGATAATTTCCACACTCACTGCAATGACTTTTTCTGCACCTTGTAGATAAACTTTAGAAATAAATATCGATGTTTCTTATCGTGTACTTACATGTTTTGGTGTCTACACAAACATATAATAGAAAATATATAAACATTTCTATGTTCAGGTCATAGTCTAACGTATTCTGTAGATATATTAAAATGAGTTTCAGCTTTGTACCATTTTGTTAACTGTTGTCTTACAATATGTGAAAAAAACTACATCTAAAATTAAATTGGCATGTAATGCATGCATAAGTGTATATAATATTTATAACTTCATTTAAAGGAAAACATTCAAATTTATTAGCAAACTAAAAGTGCATCAATCTACAGATATAATGATTTAGAAATAGAATACCAGGAACATAAGCTAGTAAATGATTTTATTTTACTTTGGCAACAATTATTGACACTTATTTAAATTGACCTTAATATTTCTTGAATTTAATTGAAAAGAAGCATTTAATTTATATGGCGGGAAAAAAGTAGTTTGGTATATATAAAGCAGCTCAGTTTATATTTCCATAAAAACGTAAACAATAACCAAGTAGAGTATGTGGAAAATGTGTATTTATTTTAGTTTTATATTGATATTTCACAAAATTGATAATCGCCTTAATTTCTGAATAAAAAATTATCAGGGTAAACTTGTCTGGGTCATCTTAATTAAAAAATCATATTTATAAACTGTTTTATTTGTTATGGTGCATGAAAGAAAGTAAAAGAGGTGTTTTATATAAAATAAATCAAAAAGGAAAGAGAAGATGGAATGTAATACTGTTAAGAATTCGAGATAAACGACTGTAAGTTATGCTAAAAAATAATAATAATAATAAAATAAAAAAGAACAAAAAGAAAAATTAATAGAAAAAATCTTTAACCAATGAAAGGAATAAAGAATGATAAGATACTAGATTAATATTTACATTTCATAACTTCCGTCTATTTTTTACCGACTAACTTCGCTAATTTTTGTAATACATACCAACGTAGCGTATTTATTTCTGGATATAGAATGCACGTAGAGAAAATGTATCCTGTTTTTACCGTCTTTATCAAGATATAGAAATAGAGTAATATCCTAATAAGCTATCATAAGTAAAAAAAATATATACTGTATTTAATGATATATATTATAATGAATAAAATTTTAGAAAAAAATTAAAAGAGAACTTACCAAAAATGATGATAACTCGAATCTTTGTTTAGATAAAGTATAAGTATGTCCTGAAACACAGAGAAAGTTTAAATTCAGTTTTGTGTTGGCACACTATATATACTTTTTTCTGTTCGTTGCATACAACGTGAAAAATCATTGAAATAACAAAAGAAAGATAAAAACTTATTATTCCCATTAAAATATCAACCGCTTTGAGCATACTTTTCTTGAATATTCTTGTTATTTGGAATGAATACATAAAACACGTAAAACTAACAAGGTACTAGTTTCGGACGCATATTAATTTCCGGTTATATTTGTAACCGATTCACATGATTTCGTTTAAGCACCGATGTCAACGTCAGACGCTACAGACTAATTACAACATATTAATACTCTGTCGCCCATGAAATGTGTACATCTCTATTATCAATCGCATGCATTATCAAGATTAGAACGCTTTCAAAAGCGGCGGAAATTGCGAGTAATCAATCCATTAAGTCTTTTATATTATTAAAATTACATGCTTGATCTTCATTTTACGTGTATTTATTGACACTTAAAAACAATATTTCAAAGAGGAAAAAATAATAAAATCCTTTTTGAAATATTTTATGCATGAAAAAAGTAAACAGACCATTGAAGTTACCTTTTCCATAAATGCTATCAATAATATCCAATGTTTCAAGTTTTATCCATTGTATTTAATTTCACAAAAATATTTACTGTTTCGTTTCTTCGATGTTAATTTTTATTACAATTTTAACATCTTTTATATTATTATAATTCAATCTTTCTTCATTGAAAAGAAAATACACACTTTGCGTGTCCACTATACTAGTCATTCAACGTAAAAACTTCAATTAAAAATAAGTATCCAAAATCATTATTTCCAAGTCCGATACAGAAAACAGTAAAAGTTGACCATACGTTCTCACAACCAAAAGCTGTCTGCTTATATTCACAGTGTAGAAACGCGCTCTTCGATTTCCTATACAGAGAATTGTTTCCTCAGTTAGACTAGGCCGTTAATATCTCGCACGAGAATCTGCTCTACCAAACTTATTTAACGTTGTTTTCTCCCCCTTTCCCTTCTCCTATTCTCTGCATCTCTCTCCTTCGTCTTTCTTCAGGCTGACCAGTGCGATTGTAATTATGGATGTAATTCTTGTAATATATTTGATTTATTACGGTTAGTTACTCATTTTCTTTTAAACGGCTTCAGGTATTATACGCATTATTAGCGTATAAAAATCGTCCGTTTCGCTTAATTTCCCTTAGTTGTTAACATTGTGAAAAGCATGTAAAAAAATAAGAATGTTATGAGTTTTTTTAAAAGAAAAATGACAATAAAAATATGGAATTGACAATGGACATTTATCAAAAAAAAAAAAGATCCTTTAAATAAGCAGAGTCTATCAAATAAGAAATCTATGTTAGTACACACATCACTATGGAAATTCTGAAGAAAAAGGCGCTCATTTGATATAGGTCAATCATGCGCTGACAATAACGAAATTTTCCGAACTTATACGAACTGTTGATAGCTGATTCATTGTAAACATAGAAGAAAGAAAGAAAGAAAGAAAGAAAGAAAGAAAGAAAGAAAGAAAAAATAAAAAAAAAATGAATAAATAAATTAATTAATAAATTAATTGACGAAATTACAAATCAGAAAGGATAATTTATTGATATTTTTTTTTCGTTTAAAACGGAACTAATAGCACCTTTCACACTTTTTGGTGTTAAATGGACACACAGTTGAAAGTCATGCTTCCCACGGTTCAACTGTAATCATTGGTAAACACATTATAAATTAAGAGTGCATTACAATGTGATTTTTCACAGTGTAAAATTATGACAAAAGTACATCATTATGACGTCAGATAAGATATCAGTATACTAAATGACGTCAAATAAAAATCATTATATCATGAATCAAGCTAAATATTTTTCAATATTTTATTTGTGCACTTTATGTAAGATATAAAATATTATGTACATGTTATTGAATACTTTGCTGTTCATATGTTAAGTGGTAAATTGCACAGGAAATACGACTTCAAATTGCATCGTGAACGAACAAGAACAGTTATAAAATATTACTCTATTATTAGCCCCTTCATATTACAAAGTTTATATATGCGACATAACGTCCTGGAAAAATATTACAAAATCAGCTTTCAAATAATTGCCTAGATTCAATTTCCTAACGATTTCAAACATGTTTATCAAATTCTACTTATGACGTAGTTCTTACAATCCTTATTCATCATGTGTAAGTTAGTTGCTTTAACCAAAATGTTGTCAATTGACAATATCGATTTCCTCTTATGCGCTGTGAAATTTCATTAAATATCCATGTTTTAATTGCTTTTTGATTACACAGTTACCAGAGACTTCCATCCAACAGCGCAAGCATACCTTTAAAACAAAACTTTTTGTATGATTATTAGAACAAAACTGAACAGAATAATCACTTTGTAGCAAGCAGATTATATACGTACAAGTGATCAAGCGAAAAAAAACATATGCTTATTCTTTGTAAGTTTAAGTTTTAATTAAAGCATGAATAACCCGAAGAAACGTTAAACTTCACAAACTCCTCTCATTTGAAGTGCATACAAAATATAAGAATTGTTAACGAACCAATACGTTTCTTTTCTTTTCTTGTTTTTTTCTCTCTTACCCATTAAATATATACGACTGTCAAAACAATTATACGATGGCGGGATTCGGACCCACAGCAGTAAGGTCCTATGACCTATCAAACTTATAATATGCCATTTAAAAAAACACACTTTGGAGATTATTGAAATTTGTAAGCGGTTGTAGAACACGAAAACAATTGATAAAATTGTTAAATCGGAACAATTGCAATTGGCAAGCACATTCAATAATTGCTATATCAGAACAAACAGAATTTAACGGTTAAGTATTGTGAATGTTTCGATAGATATTGTGAACCATTTGCAAAATGCAAAAACCTTCATTTTTTCGTTTTTAAATTGTCAAACTTCTCAATAACAAGCGGTTTTCGGTTCCCTTTATTAAAGTGAAGCATTGTTTATTTATTAGCGTTTGCATTGAATATTACAATATCTGTATCGGTTTCCATTAGCGGTATTTTACATTATAGTTGTATGGTAATAATAATATCGTGTATAATGTTACATGTTCCACGTATCAAGTTTTACATTCATAATATATTATTTATACAACGTTTTACTTGTTGTTGTTTTACTGTATTGTCATTTACCGACATTTGAATTTGATGTAGTAATGCTATACATCTTTCATAATACATAATACACAGTTTTATCAGTTTTTGCTTGTAATCGATGCAAAATAAGAAGAAAAAAAGAAAAATTCTTTTATGAAAGTATTTTTTTACAATATTTATTTCTCGTATTTTTGCAATCTTTGTAGGGATGCTTATTAATGAATAAACTATTTCATTAAAATATATCATAGTATACTATAACTTTTTTTATAATAATTATAATATTTCCATAATATAACCATATTGTCAGTGATTATAAGCGAATAATGACATTTTGTAATATAAGCATTTATAAGGGTACACTTATGAGCCGTCCTAGTGGTGAATGTTGTTGACTAAACCGCCTGCTCACTTTTGATTATTTACCGTATAAAATAAGAACATTTAATTTTATACTTAATTCTAAAGATTAACTTTTGTATCTTATGTTACAATTTTATAATATTAAATTGCATTAAAAACATTTTCATTGTATATTATAATGTCCAATAACACAAATCTTAAAGTATTCTCAATTCTTATGACACATGCATTTCATAGTGTAATCGTTTCATCGCTCATGTATACTATCTTTTGTCATATGCTTAGAACGAGATATCTGTTTATCATATCAACTGCTATAACATAAAACAAATTATTATACAATTATATTATTCATTGACTTTTATCATAACTATTGTTTTTATCTGAGCCAGTGTAATGTATATAGTTTTTAACGTTTCTGCACTTAACAGCGAATTGATAACAATATACGGTGTTTAACTATGTTATACGCTTTAGTTTTGTTTTGTTAAAGTCTATACATTTATCTAGGTACTTTTACATTTCACAAACTAACATTTCAAACAAATCGTCGAAATACGAGCTTCTAATATTGATTTCCTTTTAAGCGTTGTGTAATTTGATTATACACCCATGTTTGGATTGCTTTCTGGTTACATAGTTACCAGATCAATTACTTCAAAATCACACCAAATTTCTAGAAATAGACATCAAGCGTAAAAAGAAGTTTTAATTGCAAATAGAGAATATGATTTCCGATTTGTTGAAATTATTTAATATTTATAAACAAAATCCAAATAGAGGAAACCCAAAATATATGTACATGGAAATTAGATTAAAACTTAAAGATTAAAAAAAAAACCCACAAAATAAACAACACAAAATACAACTAGAACGCAAAGTAGGTGTCAAATGTTTTATATACATTGTACATATATAGATATCACGTCAACACATTATGGAATTTTGTAATTATGAAATAAATATCTCACGTCCTCCGATACGATAATATCGATACTTCACACTGTTTGTAAAGATGATATAACATTTCCTGTATTTTGGTAAAATGATATTAATATTATTTCACGCCGCTTGGTGTTATGAAATCAATATCGCACACCCTTTGGTAAGACAACATGGATATTCCTGTCAAAAGAAAAGAAAATACTCCAAACAAACATCACATAGTTAAGTCATATGAAACGATGATAAAAAGCGAGCAAGCTTACATAGTAACAGCGACAACAAAAGCAACAACTATAACAAGAAAAAAAACCCAACTAAAAAGCAACAATAAAACACAACAACAAAGCATACACAAACAAACAAGCAATTGTAAGTGTAAATGATATGTGACAGCATTGTTTTTTTTAAAGCAGCCCGTACATAATTTTACAAAGTATGTGTTTCAAGCTGAATTTAACCACAACAAAGATAAACCTGTGTAAAAAATATATAAGATAAGTTTTGCAGGAACTGTATCAGTTAAATAATTAACATATTTGTGAGGTTAAAAATACATGTAAAAAAATGAGCTTAAAGGTGACATATACGATTTTCCACAAAAAGGAACGTTAATGATTATCTTCGAAGACAGGGTTACAGTCAGATTTAACTGGCGATTTTTTTACAAATAATAGTGAACCCGACGTCATAAATTAAATTTTCTGACAAAAGCTATATTTACATCCTATGATTAAGTATTTAAATCAGTCGCAAGTAATGGAAAATGTAAACAGAATAAACATGCTGTAAAAATTTTCAATAGCTTAAAACAGTACTAGCATTTTAAGGTTGAAAAAATCCATTGACATAAAGTGCCTTATGAAGTTAGAAGTAAGAATAAACACAAAACGACATGGTGATAGACATATTTTTGTACGCTGCAATATTACTTTTGTTATTGCTTTCTATACAATATATTATCGGACATTAATGCTTTTGTTATTTCTTTGTATACCATTTAGTACTGGACATTAATGCTTTTGTTATTTCTTTGTATACCATTTATTATAGGACATTAATACTTTTGTTATTTCTTTGTTTACCATTTAGTATAGGACATTAATACTTTTGTTTTTGTTTTGTTTACCATTTAGTATAGAACATTAATACTTTTGTTATTGCTTTGTTTACCATTTAATTTTGCAAAAATTGAGCTTGGTGTCATCCTGATAAGATTTTGCGTCTTTTAGCGACCGAGATACATCAAAATGAAGGCAGATAATAGCTGACCTTTTTGAATTTATTTTATCACAACAACAAGAGGTCATACTGTCTCTATATTTATTGATATTAGAAACTCTAGTCTCATAAACAGGCGCCATATCATTAATAAAATGTCAAATAACAGCATCTTAATACACATTATTAAGCTATTAAATGAAAAACATAGAATTTAAAAGATAGACGGTTTTTGATATAATTCTACAAAGCATAAAATCATTTTCTTTAAATACAATACATCGCAACACCAAAGGATAATTTACATTGTAGTGAGCTTTTATCTATGAAGCACCTTATGAAGCACTGCCAAACATAAAATGTGTTGACATAAATATTCAATTAATAGATATGAACACATTTGTACATGTATGATTTATTCACATGCTTAAAAATAAAACACAGGTAATTAATCTTAATAGCATAAAAAAATTGTTATGTTAATCTTAAAGTGACATTATGCTCATTTTTTCGTAACCAAATTAAACCCTTAAAATCCGATAATAGGTATGTCTCAAAAATAAACCACAGTTTTTCTACCGTCAAAAATACAAAACAAAAAAAAAACAACAACAAAGTTTTTTTTAAAAAGGCCGGTCTGAAAGTTCAACAGATATTTAGGATAATATAAAGATTTGCCTTAAATCTCAAAAAACTGCCCCACTCTTTTCATAAATTGAACCTGGAACATGTAAATTTCGATGGATATTTACGGCCAAGTCAGTAATATATCGTTCATGCAAAGTAAATAATTAAATTGAAAGGAATAATGTTAAAATGATAACTTATTTTGAATTTCACTTGTTCACTCAGTACATACGCATAATGTCACTTTAATGATTATAATTGTCTTATCTAACTCATTATCAACACACTTTTAATGTTTATTGCATCATTATTAATACACCTTTACCGCTCCAGTCGAAACATTAGAAACACACCTTATTGCTTCAAACAAATATTTAAATCGCTGGCAGTATGGACCAGCTCCTTGTATTCATGTCTTAAAATTCCACGACATTTATAGTCGTAATATTTTAATGAACCATATGGATGCAATTTGAAGATTATATGGTTATCGACATAAGTGCCCTATTGATTTAAAACGACGTTACACAAACATAAAGTGTTTTTATGCTAATTACTTTTAATTATATTTCAATAATTAATCGTTATAAAATGCCCATGTCCATTGTAAAATCTAGATATTGTAAAACATACATTAGACATATGAATGATACATTGATATATCTAAATAAATAATGTTAATTGAACTACCATAAAATTTTAAAGTAAATTTTATAATGATTATAATGATTCATCGAAATACAATAATAAATTATTGGATTGATGATACTATAAACACACCTTACAACACCTTCTCACCCCTTAAAACTGTGAAAAATGCCCTGTTTAGACCCAAAATTTGAGAAATGTTATAACAAATGTGATAATATTTTCGGCGCTATCCGCTTCAAAAAGTTACACCAGTGGGGTGCCAGAGAGAGAATGTGCCCCTTTCTACTTAGGGGTTTAAAAGTTTTTATTTGGGGACCATACGCCGCTTTTTATGGAATGGCACTAAAGTGGTGATGGTTCCATGATAACCGCCGTATGAACACATCTGTGGATGTTTCTTAATTCAAAAGTTCACCATAACCATGATTAAATGTTAAATTCTGCTTAAGCCGTGATAGGGGGCTTGGACGGTAACTTGCCCGTCCATGAACAGGCTCAATTAAACCGAGCCTGCAACATTTACAATTTTGTCTTGTTGGGTTTTCTTAAGGGATTCTTTATTTCTCTCTATTTTAACTTAAAAAAAAAACAATAAAAACACACCATTTTCCTTTTAAAATGTTCCATCTGCGTTAGCCGGTGCTAAGGGAAATTTAGGCTACACAGATTGCAAGGTTGTGAAACAATTAACGGACATAATTCGATTATTTAGAATTCGAGTGTAGTATGCAAGTATTAGATACAAAATGTAATAAGTATACGTAAATATTTGTCAAGGCGCACACACGCTTGTGATCATTTTCTTGATTATTAAGATGCGAAACATACATTGAAGAGGTTTCTGTTTGCATTTTATGAAATTTTCTATTGAGAAAAAAAAATATGTAAAAGTACCATCAAAATGAATGATTAAAAAATGATCTCAATAATGCTAAAACGATTATGCTGAAAATAAGATAATTGAGTAAATATATACGTGTTTTAATTACACAGGAACCACACCCAAGAAATTACATTCATTTTAGGTGTGTCTATCGCTTGCTAAAACTAATACAACATGACTGGACACTGAAGAAATAAAAGTTTATTTATAATAAGAATCACCTTCCGTTGGCATATTGTGAATATAAATTCTTTAATAAAATGTGCTTCTTTTATTAACAAATGATTTTTACGGTTATTTGACGGTTTTATAACATTCAAATGTGAATTTACTTTCAACAGATCAACAGAGAACAAATCCCCATGCAGCTAAACTAATTCTTAAACATAATTTGTAGATAAAAAATATATAGCTTGAAAATGTCTTTTTCTAAATGACGATACATGACGATATTTCCAATGTCATCAATGATGACGAGACCTTTCCTAAAATAAAAATTCGGAAAAAAGATATGGAGCAAAAGACATGCATTGCAAAAGCATATCAGAAAATGCTAAATACGTTAAGTAATTTACAAGACCAAAATTCTTTGAAGGAAATATCTAAAAACAAAAATCCGTAGCAGACTTTGCCAATGTCAAATTACTGAAAAGATTGTTGTGCGACCCGAGACCTTTGTTTGTTTGATTTCACCCCTTTCATCAAAATGCTCAAGAATTATATGTTTTAGGTGAAAAATGTGTCCTACGCAAACACATCTGTTCTACAATATTACAGTGTCTTCATAATGTTAACAGACAGGTCAAGGAAAGGAGACCAGTCAACGATTGGATCAGTAAAGGGGACCTCGAAATTAATTTTTATCAATAATACATATTTTTGTGTACTTATATTTATCTTTAACATAAATATGTTAGATTGTATTCTAGAAAAGACACACCTATGTATTTGATTAATATAAATGAGCTTTATATGCATATAAATCTACTGTATTATCCCGAAGGAATGTGGGATATAAATATTCCACATTCCTTCGGGAATATTCAGTAAATTTGAGAACCTATCAATATTTTAAAAGCAGATTGATATAAACTGTGTTAAGAGTAATATGAAAAATGCATTACTTTATATCTCAGGCTCCCTAGCAGCAGCTAAAGTGGTATTCAAATTTTAATGATTGAAGTGTTGAAACAAATATCCCAAAGGATGTTTGTAATGTGAGAGCACTGATACGAGATACAGGACATATTTCACAGCTGCTTTACACTACAACACAGTAGTTAGTGTTAGTATAAATGTTGTTCCAATTAAAGCAAACTTGATTTGGTTGGATAAATACATTAAAAGAAAATGCAATATCTCATCTGGTTACTATGCCGTACAATTATCGCAACTTTAATAAAAAAGTAAAATGAATATCCGGAACAATAGAACGACACTGGAATGAAGTAAAGAATAAGTACTAAGGGATTTGAAATCGAATTTAAAACTAAATAATTCTGATAGTAGTTTTTATGTCTTATAATATTGAGGCAATATTGAGATAATGTCTTAATAAAGTGATGCTAGATAATTGAAAATTACATATTCTATCTATTTATTACATTCACGATGTTAAAGATCCTGTATGTTTTGTGATTGATATTGTTGCTGTGTGTATACCACACTTGCAAAAAATTATATATGTATATAATTATGCAAATAAAACAATTTTCAAACATAGAAGAATATGTAAAATGTGTACTGCAAATATTTGTGCACATTATACTAATCAATAAATTACATGCACTCATTTCTTATTGGAAAATTTGACTTAGGATTTATAGAAAAAAAATTCTAATTACCTCCCTTTATTTACATGAAATGTTAAATTCGGTAATATCTTTATAAATAATGCTTATTGGAACTTACAATATTGACAAATCTTAATTTGAGCATCATATCTATGAAATAAAACCATGAAAAAAATGTGTTACATGATCATCTTTAAATAATCAAAATTTTCTGAAAATCAGGCGAACAAATAATATTTAAATGATGCTTAATCTATAAGTGAACTAAAAATTTTTGATTTATTATTTTTTTCCTTATAAAAACTTTGTATAACCGAAGACTGTACCTTTTCTATTTTCGAAAAAAAAAAGAAAAAGAAAAGAAAAAACACAACCAACACACAATTTATCCTTAAGTAACACGAGACTTGCCACCTTTGGCAACGAGTCCAGAAACATAGATTAGGTGGAAGAATAGTTATTGACATAAGAATTGCCGATGATATGATTCAAACTGTAGGTTAGAAGTTGTAATTCGTACGTTAATAGAAGTGTCATCTTGATTTATACTACATAATCAGAATGTTTACACCAGTACAAAAAGGTCGAGATATCTTTAATTAAAGATTAAGAGATAAAATACTTATTCATTGTTGATTAGTGTAAATCCAATTTATTGAATAAAGGCAAACACATTGAGGGAGCGCACTAAAATCAATAATTCAATAATTGCATTTCGCTATTATGATTATTGTGTCTGAGTTTTCTATGTTTTCCATTATCCATATGCGTTATGTTCAAATTAAAAAGTATGAACGTTGAAAATATCTAATTAACTTAATCCCTGTTCAACATTTTAATATCATTTCCACAGAGATTATCGACAAAGCAATCATTTCAAAAAGCAAGGAAGTAGACAAAACATTCATTTTTATACGAATCTTTCCCACTGTACCACTTCTCTGGCATATACGGCAGTGACAGCTGTTCCTTGGGAAAACATAGGTCGACATCTAGTACTGGATAACTGCTTAACGGCTTGAATAGTAACGGCTTGCTCACTGATTTGGCTCTGGCGAATTAAATGTATCCGTGACCGTGATCCAGGGAATAAACTATAAACAATCCCCTACCACGGAAAAGGAAGGCGTTATTATTATTTCATTTGTCTCCGGTGAGTAGGGTCAATGCAGTGTTTTTTGCCTTAATTCACAGAAATCTAATTGCAATGTAGAGCTTAAGAGATTTTAGTATATGACACTTACCTTAAGTCGGAGCCTTAACGAGATGTATGACAAATTAAGTCAACATATTTTTGTTTTTCATCCGGCTGTGGGTTGGTGGCTTGGGAACAACCGACTTCTGCGTTAATGTTATACTTAATTCACCTAAATTATTAACAAATTAAACTCATAATAAATTTGTAAAAACTAATTAAAACAGTCCTTAAAAACTATTTAAATCTAGATTGAACTAAAAAAATATTTAATGCAAAAAAAATAAATTAAACATAAACTAAGTCTTCAAACGGAATCATTAATTGTGTGTTTGATGTTTTATAATTACAGAGCCGAAAGTTAATAAACCTAGGGAATAACTAAATTAAACATTCATATCTATATCAACAAAAGTATTTTTACAACATTTATGTGCAGGTACATTCTAATGATTGTAAGGTTTTACAAAAGGCAGGCAGTGCAAAAGGCACACAATTATTAATTAAACTATTTGTTCGTATACTCGTTATTACACACATTTGTATTAGGCATTTTTGTAGGATTGTGATTTTGTCTCAAGGAATTGCTTCCGTGATATGTAATTTTTTGTTTGTTACAGAAATAATTATGCCATCGCTATTTTCAAAAAGTTGATTTATAACCATAAGTATGTTTATACTCAAAACTTCCATCGCAGAGTGGAATGAAGTGGGGTTATCTCTTGTATGTAAAAGATAGATTTATTTAGTCTCGCAAAAACTGAATATTTAAAATGCCATAGCCCATTATATCATTAGAGCATTTTGTGAAATACAGTGCATGTGCGAAAAAGATGTGGTACTTTTCATGAACTATTTGTTCAAAATTTATAAAATTTTTAGGTTAAGTAAATTTCATTGAGAAATATATCGCATTTACCATATTGAATAACTTAGAATAGACCAATAATATTCTTACATAGTTATAACGTAAGTTTGGCATGGAATCTATTTGTTCTGTCAAACAGTTACTGTCTATTGATGTAACAAAATTAAAATATTTCAATTTGTTCACAATTTTAAGATGAACTACATTAATACATTTGCTGCTAAAATGTTCTAGTTGTCATTTTGAGGTTAAAGCAATCCCTTTCTATGACTTATTTCTGCCTTATTTAACATAGCAAGCATATAAAGAGTTCATTCCACAATCTCTTTAATTATTGTAAAGACATCGTAATCTGTTATTTACTGTTTTATCCTTTCTTTTGTCTGTCGTTATATTCCGAAACGAATGTTAAGTTAAATTCAATTTAACCTTGTAAAGTTCGGAAATTTGCTACTACTTTCAATGTCTATTTGCTAAGCGATCATTTGAAATAAAATATTCATGAACAATTATAATGCATTTTTAATCGAATAATAGGCAGATAACAAATTGCAGTTGCAATCATATACGTTTTACTGTCACAATAAACGACCGTTAAGGGAATACGTTAATTGTGTAAATTTTAACTTTTATTTATTGTGTTTTACATTTTAGCTATGCATTTTTGTTATTCTATCGCATTTCAAATGCTTTATGTTCTAAATGGTTAATATGTTATGAACATCCCTGTACAAAATTTTACTCTTGGCGTCATTATCAATGAAGATCAAATTCTGATTTCAAAAGAGAATTTTAAGTGTATTGATGATTTTATTTGTATCAAATGTGTTCTTGCCAATACAATGTTTGTCGTAAAACCAGTTCACCAGTTAAATTATTTTACAGTAAAAACATGTGAAAATGAAATTCATTCTTGAATAAGGAATACATAAATGTTAACATAAAGTTTTGTAATAAAATGACCAGTTACCAATTTTCACGTTATTTTCGAATTAATTATTCTATAAAACTGTCTAGCAATGTATGTGGTCTTGTTTAATAATGTTTTGTGGTATGTAGGTGGGTAGTTAAAGCGATATAAAGACTGCATTATATATTATATTTATGATACTTCTTGTGATATTTACAAGCAGAACCTCATACGAAACTATGCATAAGTGTGATCCCCACGGAAGTCTGCATTCCTACTTCTATAATTATCATAAAAGAATTTACGCCGACTATCTTCTGTAGCAAAAACAGCTAAGGCTGTTTAACATTTTAACGCCAACTTTGTTCCAAAGAAAAAGTAGTAAAGCCGTTATTAACAAATTGCAATACCCTTTTATTGTCAAATCAATCAACAGTTACAAACAATGCTGGTGGTTATTCACCACATCAGTTAACAGACGAAGAATTCCACCCACTTTTTTCCTTTAATCCGCAACAGTCTTATATATCATGACGTGACGTTGCTAAAACATAATCGCCTGAAATAAATTACTGGAAAAAAGATTTGTATTATTGTTTACTTTCAAACAAAGTATATTATGCATATATGACATATCTATTTAATTCATATTTATAATGGAAGAGACGTAAAAGGTCAAAATTCATACAGTATCCTTGGTAACAAAACAATTTACAAGGTAAATGTATAAAAATAGTTATGCAAAGTACAAAACAAAATAAAATACAAAACAATTCAATAGCAAATGATTTCATTCTTGAATTGTAAATTATCGTTGAATTCGCAAAACGAACCTTAGATAGTACATAGCATCTATACAAATATACACAATGAATTATTAAACATGTTGTTGCGTTTTCAACATAATAAGATATTGTACAAAATTTAGAAGTGAAGTAAATGAAACTGCAAAATTGCCCAGAAAAGGATTATATAACATGAAAGGAAGGAAGTACATGTATTATTCAATTATTCCTTTAGTGAATATGCATACACTCATAAAGTCACGAAACATCAAACTCATACATATTGATTTGATGGGCGAAAACTAGTTGAAGAGTGAAAATAAAATTTAATAATTAATTTTGTTTTATGGCTCATACATCTATATGACCGGATTTGATTTATGATGTAAGACGATATAAATACTACATGCATTAACGGAATATCGATTTATGTTCAATATTGTTATATTTAAATGGAGTATTATATGCGATTTTATTCTTAGTAAATTATCCACAATTAAATGAATCAGTATTTAATGGGTTAAGTCTTCAATATGTGTAAAGCTTTCGTGAAAATAATTAAGATATAAATTTCAAGAAGCGGAACATAAAACAGGTGTTTAAAATTACTACATCATATCAATTACATATTGCAGCAATTATAAATAACACAGTTAATTAATTTGTCAATAATGATAATGTTCAAATAATAATAATAATGTTCAAATGATAATATTGAGCTCGAACTCAGATCTCAGATATTTGATCCGTCAGAAACCAGCACAGAATGTGCACTGACCAATATAAATTCCTGAGGTCCGAGACAGATCTAGGAGAAAAAAACAAAACTTTTTATAACCTCGATATCTTTCTTCCAGACAAGATTGTTCAAGTGTCGAACATGTTGTTTCTTGTTTTAACAAAATGTTCGAATCATATATCCCAAAGCCATATTGTTTATGCAGTACATCACCATATTTGCAAAGGTGTGCCAAAGAATGCTAACACAGTCACAGTAACAAACTCTCAAAGATCCATCTAATCTATAAACTTAATATAAATGAAAACCAAAGTCATATATATCGGCAGTTATTTGTTACATTAGATATTTATTTGGGATTTTACTTTCAGTTTTAAAAACACATTAATAATATTAATAATGAAATTTTAAACCAACGATGGAATATAATTAATTCGTTTATAGTTCATCATAAGGTATGCAATTGATAGTTATTCATAGCTTTTGATTTCATCTACGTTAATGCTTATTATCTGGAATATGGAGGGAACGAATATGAAAAAACATCAATTATTGTTAGTTCTCAGAAAACAGTTGCAGGTCTATTGCATTTTGTTATTAAGTCTAATCTTACTTGTCTTTATATTACATTATACAAATTAGTATTTGATAAGGCATTTATCCTGTTATTGTTCATGAATCCATTGAACGCCCACTAAAATCCATTTTCGTTCTCTTATTTTGTAATACACCATTTTGCCACTTTTTTACTGGAATAAATATTTACATCCTCTTGTTTAGAAATCACATTTTATAACATGTTCTTTTTCAGTTGATATTTAATCTTCATTTTAAATTTCGTTTTTATATATGTCAAATGTCGTAACGTTATTTAGTGGCGAGACGCTATATTAACAAACTTTCATTAAATAAGCAAAACATATATGCATATAAGTTGATATAATAATTGTTAAACAGATAAAAAAACTTAATACAACAATACCGAAAGAAAATGGACTAGACATTATGCAAAAACAGATTGTTTAATTCGCTGCTTCTTAACAAAAATCGGTCGATTTGAATGTTAGTAAATAATGGTACATTATTAAATAGCTTCATGTTTCATGGATGAAAGGACACATTTAGTTTAAATAAAATATTGTTGACTGGACATATAAAGACATATAGACTTGTGAAGATTATAAAATCGTTCACATGAGGTCATCAGGATATTTTGTACAGAACGTGATTAGTAAGCTGATCTAAGATGCCAATGAATCGTTGACATTTTGGCGCCAATATTGTTTACCTGAGGGACGTCAAAACATGGTGCATTTAAGATCGTCAAGACGTCATTTACATGAAGTCGTCAGGACAGACAAACATTATCATCGCCGACTCCAAGACGACATGACTTCTAGTTTACTTGAGGATGTCAAAATATATCGTTTATTTTATTTTTGAAATGTTATCTAGGAATCACAAATATTAAATAATCGGAACGCAACTCATATACCTAGAACATTTTGGAAAAAGAGCATTATTGACACCAGCTTATCAATGTCATAATGAAAGTCACATGTTGATGGCATTGACAGAAGGACATCATTGGCATCAGCACATCATTACAACAGAACATGAAAAATCGACGAACATCAGGACGTCAAAGACAGTAGAACATCATCGGCACTATTAAAACAAGACTTTGTTACTTAAACTATAAGCAATGAATATGACAAATTCCTTTTTGTTAAATGTACATGCACTATTTGTTATCATTTATCACAATTTAATAATTCGCGGGGGGGGGGACAACAGCATTAATGAGGTCATACTATTTAATTAGATATGCATAATAAAAAATTAAGTCGAAATGAAAATCTACATCGTGAACATTTGTTAAAGATAAAAATTATTTGATTAAAACAACGGATCTGATTTAGTTGCAACCAATACATAAAAGGAAATACACAACAACACATTGAAAATATTAACATTTATAGGGTGTTTACATCAAAGCCATAAAGTCATTAGTAAAACCATCAGAAACAAAAAGAAATCAGCCTATAAGGTCAACAGAAAAAGATGTCACATAAAATCAATTAAATTAAATACGGTTACAATTAAAGACAGGCATAATTAAAAAAGTAATCCAAAAGTGACCAGGTAATTACATTCTTTGGTTTTCTTTTCATTAGGATTTATAGTTCAATAGGTCGCTTGTGAACAAATACAAACGGAAAACATCGTGTAACACCGATTGCAATTAAATATATACAACTTAAAGGTCTACTTTATAGTATCATGACCCAATCGTATCTGCTTTCAATTGTCCCATTGTTGATTAAAGTTTTGCAATAAAATATGATAAACAAGATCAACAAGGAAAGACGGCGTTCAATGAACGCAACCCCCACATGACCGAGCAACATTAAGAATTTCTTGTTTTCGTTCAAGCTGTTATTTTTTTTAATAAAAAAAGAAAAGCATTTATTTCATAGTTGTACGGCATCGATATAAAAAAGAGTACATGTCACTGAAGGAGGCTGGAAAGAATTTAACATTTAGTCAGTTCATGAGAACACACATTTCTACAGTCTCAATAGTTTTGCATATGACTATGAATAATGGGTAACTATATGATTTTCCAGTTCAAGGAATGGAAACCATTGTTTGGATATCTCCATAAGATATGACGGAAAACTGATTTAAACTAATTAAGATAACTTTGGTAAATCTTATGAACATTTGTTCCTATTTCAATAGTTTCAATCGGCATAGAAACATAAATCGGAGCAAGATCATTTGTAACTGTCCATGAACAGTCTCAATCAAACCGAGCCTGCAACACTTTCAATTTTGCCGTGTTGGGCTTTCTTTAGGGATTCTGTATTTATCTATTTTTTTATTCATGCTGAGTACAGAAATTTGACAGGTATTGTATGAATTATGTGAGGTTGCACGTTATGCCTCAGATATGAATAAATTTTTCCATCTTTAAAAAGGGCTAGCATGAGTTTTTAAATGTTTAAATAATGTTTTATAGTATGTTAGATACTTTAACACCAAATGAAAGGAATACTGAATGTGAAATTATTTGTCATAAACGTAGCAAAATGTAAACAAAGTAGTATTTTGACTTCCATACAAAATAAATCACTAAAACCAAACTAATTAACAAAAGCAACAGAAGCAAAAATGTTTCAGGTCCTTGTCCAATGAAAAACATTTTGGAAACTATAACAGGAGACCAAAAATTAAATATAATCAAAAGCATTTCTGGAGCGTTATGGGCCCTTAAAATTATTCGTAATACTTTAATTTATCTTTGTCGGATCTACCTTTTTGTCAGTAGTAATAAAAGACACAAGCAATATGCATATGCAGGAACTATTTAAAGAAAAGTAACCAGTTGTTAGAAACATCATAATTTGTTAATGAACAGCTAAATTGTTTGTGCTGATGAGTGAATTAATAATGTAGACGAACAGAAAAAGGAAATGCGATGATGCAATGTTGTTGATGATGATAAGGTGGTGTTATTAAAATGTCGGCAAATGATTGCTTTCAAAGTTCAAATGTTGATTTAGTTTTATAAAACATGAATTTTGTAATTTGTTCAGAATTTTTCTAACGTCTACATATGTGCTTTTGAAGTATTGTTTGAAAATTGTAACTACTAAAATTTTCATGTAATGTTAAATTGATGTAGAATCAATTGAAATTTTTAGTCACTAAAAATACTTTTTACATTCATTCGTGAGGTTTTATTATTACAACATACACAATAAATATTGTTTTGCATTTTCTGATGTATCCACCATGTTTTCATATAATCCAGCACACAGATTTTATAACCATGTCATATTTACAAAACAAGTTATGATAGAATTTCTCATTTCTCTTTTAAAGGGTCACAAAAATACCAAGTTAATCTTGAAGAAGGATCGGAATTACGGGTTGACCGAATGACCGTGGGTTGGATTAAGAGATTGCTCTAGTTTTATATAAAATAAGAAAAGTAAAACAATGAAAGTTATACACAAACTGAAATTATCCTACTTGTAATATTAGAATCACAGGATCGCATCATCAGTGTCGACAATTAAACAGGAAATCTGATTTATTTTTAAAAAAAAAATACGGTTTTTAATATATTAACTATTGTTTCCCTCTTATATCACACCGAATTGGGATGTTGAATAATACATGGTATTCATTTTCTACATTTTCACAGACTAGATATTCTGTCATTAGGATGACGTATTTGACATTTTCGAATGTAAGAATATTTAATAAGTATAAATGCGACAGCAAATCACTTGATGCCATGAAGGGATATTCTATCATTGATGCATTTGACATTTAGGATTGTAAGAATGTTTATGTATAAATGGGACAGCAAATCACTAAATGTAATGACAGAGATTTACTATAATTGACATGGTAAAGTCTTTGTAACATTAATTAAGATAAAATAGGCTTATGAATGGTCAATGATATGAAACAGTATGTATTAAACATGTATTCGAGTGAATGAAAAATCCTAAGATTGTGCTCTAAATAATAAGAATTTGGTCATTACGGAATATCTTCTTCATCCAAAGTTCTGTATAACGGTTTTACCTATTAAAAAATAACGATTAAAACTCCACATATGGTCAAAAAGAACAAAAGGAGGTTTAGAAAAATATAACTTTAAGATTAATCAAATTTCCATGTAAAGTGCTGATTCATGTCATTACAAATAATGGCGAATACTTTGAGAAAAAATATTCAACGTAAAGGAGAAGCAATTTCATTCTACAGTTTTCAATTAATTGGCAATTTGAGCATTTCATATCCGCGTTCATCATATTGTATCTAGTTCAGCAGTTCAATGAAGTCCTGTTTCTTGAATAAGGAATACGTTAATGTTAACATAAAGCTTTGTAATAAAATGGCCAGTTACCAATTTTCATGTTATTGTCGAATTAATTATTATATAAAACTGTCGTCTTGTTAAATAATGTTTTGTGGTGTGTAGGTGGGTAATTAGAGCGATATAAAGACTGTATTATATTTATGATACTTCTTGTGATTTTTGCAAGCGAAACCTCATACGAAACTATGCATAAGTGTGATCCCCCGGAAGCCCACATTCCTACTTCTATAATTATCATAAAAACATTTACGCCGACTATCTCCCGTAGCAAAAACAGCTAAGGCGCCGGCGGTTTAACATTTTAACGCCAACTTTGTTCCAAAGAAAAAGTAGTAAAAGTAGTAAAGCCGTTATAAACAAATTGCTATAACCTTTTATTGTCAAATCAATCAACAGTTACAAACAATGCTGGCAGTTATTCGCCAACATCAGTTAACAGACGAAGAAGTCCACCCACTTTTTTTCCTTTAATCCTCAACAGTCTTATATATCATGACGTGACGTTGCTAAAACATTATCTCCTTAAATAATTTACTGGAAAAAAGATTTGTATTATTGTTTACATTCAAACAAAGTATATTATGTATATAGAATGTATCTATTAAATTCATATTTATAATGAAAGAGACGTACAAGGTCAAAATTCATATAGTTTCCTTGGTAACAATACAATTTACAAAGTAAATGTATAAAACAGTTATGCAAAGTACAAAACAAAATAAAATACACGACAATTCATTATCAAATGATTTGATATATAACGCAAATAACGCAATCTTGAATTGTAAATTATCGTTATATTCACAAAACGAACCTTAGATATGAGAATTTTTAAGTCAAATCGTCTATAAAAAATGAATGATTAAAAATTTTGTTCCGTTTCGCCGCCACTAATAAGATATTGTACAAAATTCAGAAATGAGGTTAATGAAACTGTAAAATTGCCCAGTCAGGGATGAAATAACATGCATAGAAAGGAATTCAATTTTTCCTTTAGTGAATGTGCATACACTCATAAAGTCATGAAACATCAAACCCATGATGGGCGAAACCTAGTTGAAGAGTGAAAATAAAATTCAATAATTTATTTCATTTTATGGCTCATACATCTATATGCATGGAATACTTTTGATTTATGATGTAAGCCGATAGGAATACTACATTTACAAACTGAATATTTTTTTATGTTCAATATTTTTTATTTTAAATTAAAGAGAAGAAAACAACACTTTTTTATTATTACTTTAAAAAAAACTTTTCGTCTGCAATGAATAGGTATGCATAAATGTTGTACTCATATTTGACGTGCACATATGTGGTAATCTTCATTTCTTATGGGCGTCACATTACCCATTACATATGCAACTTATTTTTGACATGATTGAATTTATCATCCTTTCAACTGAATATCATATGCGATTTTATTCGTAGTAAATTATCCACAATTATATGAATTAGTCTTTAATGGGTAAAGTCTTCAAGATGTGTAAAGCTTTTGTAAAAATAATTAAGATATAAAAAATCAAGAAGCGGAACATAAAACAGGTGTAAAAGTTTAAAAGATAAACTAAACTACATCGTATCAATATATATCGCAGCAATTTTAATATTGAGCTCGAACTTAGTCACTGACTAAATGAAAATCCTGAAATCCGAGACGGATCTGAGAAAAAACAACACTTTTATAACCTAGAGGTCTGATCTTCCAGACAAGATTTCTTTAAGTGTGGAATGTATTGTTTCTTGTTTTAACAAAGTGTTCGAATCTCCGTCATATATCCTGGAACCATATGAGTCATACAGTACAGTACCATATTTGCATAGATGTGACAACAAAGGCTAACACAGCTGTTTGTTCAAACAAACAGGTTCATATAATATATAGACGATACTATTTTTTATAAAATAAGGTACATATTAAACTTAATACATGTATACATGAATAACAAAGTCATATATATTGGCAATTATTTGTTTCATCAGATATTTATTTGGGATTTTACTTTCAGTTCTAAAATCACATTTATAATGAAATTTTAAACCAACGATTGAATATAATTAGTTCCTTTATAGTTTATAATAAGGCATGCTATTTTCCTTGTAATTGATATTTATTCATTGCCTTTCTTTTCATCTAAGTTAGTGCTTATTATCTGTAATATGGATGGAACGAATATGAAAAAATCATCAAGTATTGTTATTTCTCAGAAAATAATTACAGGTCTCTTGCATTTTGTTATTATGTCTAATTTTACTTGTCTTCATTTTAACATTATATAAATTAGTATTTGATAAGGCATTTATCCTGTTATTGTTCATGAATCCATCTAACGCCCACTAAAATCCATTTTCGTTCTCTTATTTTGTAATACACCATGTTGCCACTTCTTTTACTGGAATAAAAAAGTAACATCCTGTTGTTTAGAAATCACATTATATAACATTTTCATTTCCAGTTGACATTTAATCTTCATTTTAAATTTCTTTTTTATATATGTCAAATGTCGTAACGTAATTTAGTGGCAAGGCGATATATTAACAAACTTTCATTGAATAAACAAAACATTTATGCATATTAGTTGATATAATAACTTTTAAACAGATAAAAAACTTAATACAAAAATACCTTAAACAAGACTAGACATTACGCAAAAACAGATGTTTATTTCTCTGCTTAATAATATAAAATCGGTCGATTTGAATGTTAGTCAAATAAAGGAACATTTTTAAATAGCTTCATGTTTCATGGATTAAAGGATATGTTTAGTTTAAATAATATTGTTGACTGGACATATAAAGACATATAGACTTGTGAAGATTATAATACATTGTATCGTTCACATGAGGTCAACAAGATATTTTTTACAGAACGTGCTTAGTAAGCTGATCTAAGATGTCAAGGCATCGTTGACACTTTGGCGCCAATATTGCTAACTTGGGGCTGCGTTCATTTAACGCCATCCTTTGTTGTTGGTTGATCTTGTTTTTTCATATTTTGAGGACGTCAGTGCATGGTTCATTTATGGTCGTCAAGACATCATTGACATGAAGACATTATTGACCTTAGGATGTCAAGACATCGTTGACTCCAAGACGACATGACTTTAGGACACCAATGTATTGTTTTCTGGAGGATGTCAAACTATATCGTTAATTTGATGACATCTGAGCAGGACTTCATCTTATTTTTGAAAGACAACAGAACATAACTAACAAACCTAGAACATTTTGGACAGAGACCATCATTGGCTTTAGGTAATCATTGTCATAAAGAAAGTGACGGCATCATTGGCATCAACACATTTTTACATCAGAACATGAAAATTTGATGAATAACAGGACATCATAGACAGTAAAATATCATCGGCACAATGAAAACATGACATCGTTACAACGTAAACCTTAAAGCAATGTACATAAGAACATTATTGCCATCAGGGCATTCTTGACATAATGACGTCAAAAATCAGAACGCCATGGCATCATCGACACACAAAAGTACAATTAACACAATTTCCAACAGAACAACAAATCATCATTGACAGGAGGACATCATTTACAATAAACTATTATTTAGTGTTGTTCATCATTGAAATTTGTTTTGTTTTACAGCGTGGCACAGGTCATATGGCACCGAAACAGACAGAAAAAATGACTTTGGCTAACCTCGGGTTTTACAAACTTCAAAACAACACCTATGTATGATAGAAATCGTAAAACAATCCTTCAGGTTTGTCTGAAGACATGTTTCAAAAGTGGAAAGTTGATCATGTAAAACTAAATGTGCGAAATGGTAGTAAGAAAATGAGAACAAAGATAATAAGGCAAGGCGACGTTCGCAGAACGTAGTCTCAGACACAATCCAGCCACACGAGCAGGGCATCTAAAAGGCACCGAACTGAAAACAGGTCAAAGTGACCGACTGGTTTACGTTGTAATCGAGAGTACTGATGGACAGTGATTACATTAATGTATAATAGATGTACATTTAAAGGATATAGTGTTTAACATCTAACAAAATGGCATTAAATACCCTTCATATTAATTAAGTGTTAAACAAATCCTGTTGCTTTAAGCAGTAATCATTTTCCGTTCTGATATTTTTCATAATCATACTAGTCTGCCGTGATATATTTCACACGAATTGATTAAAAAGTTTGTACTGCAATCCAAAGCAAATAACAGCTCTATTACGACTATAGAGTAATTTAAAAAAACAAGTTCGTTTTAAAATTGTATCTTCTGTTTGCTAAATGGATTGCAATAAGAATAATTACAATTTAGTTCTGCTGTTATAGGTAAACACACATAGTGCGGCGATTTACGCTCTCCCTCAAGAAACAAATAAGACGGTTTCAAATATACTTCTACAAACAGAACGTGGTAACAACGATAACCCAAACAGCATTAGGTTGTTAATACTAATGTGCAAACATTTTGCAAGAAAAAGATTTAATGTCGGTAAAGGTGTTTTATTATAAAATACAGGTATTGTACTGTTATATTTTGATATTTAGATCAGGCGCTTATATGAATCCTTCTTTACTAACATGTACTGACTATAATCAATTTGGACAATGTAACAAAGTGACTGCATAACTGATCATGGAATTATATAAAGTTTATTTCAATAATAACAGAAAAGAAGAAAAACAAATATGACAAATTCTTTTTTGTTAAATGTACATGCACCATTTTAAATAATTTGACACATTTTAATGAATCGAGTACAGCAGCATTTAATTAGATATGCGTAAATAGTTGGATCCTAATGAAAATCTATATCATGAACATTTGTTTAAGTTTAATTCATGGGATTAAAACAAACGGTTCGGATTAAGTTGCAACCAATACATAACAACACATTTGAAAATATTAACTTTTATAGAGGAAACCATCAGTAAAACCATCAGTAACAAAATATTTTACAATACGGTCAACAGAAATAATGTCATATAAAATGCGATTACAATTCAAGACAATCATAATTGAAAAAGAAGTCCAAAAGTGGCCAGCTTATTACATTTTTTGGTTTTCTTTTCATTAGGATTATATAGTTCAGTAGGTCGCTCGTGAAGACAAATCCAGATACAAATACAGACGGAAACTACCGTGTAACACCGATTGCAATTAAATATGTATAAGGTATACTGCTTTATAGTACAATGACCCCATCGTATCTGATTTCAATTATCAATCCCATTCTGCACTAAATTTGTAAGAGAATGAAAAGCATTTATTGCATAGTTGTACGACATAGATATTAAACAGAGTACATGTCAGTGAAGGAGGCTGGAAAGAATTAATCATTAAGTCAGTTCATGAGAACACAAATTTCAAGGAATGGAAACAAATTGTAAGAATATCTCCATAAGGTATGACGAAGAACTTTTTTATGCGATTTAAGATAAATGTGGTAAATCTTCTGAACATGTGTTTCTATAACATTAGACTAAGTTTCAATCGGCATGGAAAACTCGGAGCAAGATCATTTGTAACGTTTAATGCATGCTGAGTACAGGAAAACGAGAAGTATTGTATGAATTGATATTATCGTTTTCGGATCGACCTTCTTGTCAGTATTTATAAAAGATACAAGCAATATGCATATACAAGTTGTTTTGAATAGCTGAATTGCTTGTGCTGATGAGTGAATTAATAATATAGACGAACAGAAAAAGGAAAAGCTATGTTGTTGTTGATTATAAGACTGTGTAGTTAAAATGCCGGCAAATGATTGCTTTCAAAGTTAAAATGTTGATTTAGTTTTACAACACATGAATTTTGTAATTTGTTCAGCATTTTTTTCTAACGTCTACCGAGGTGCTTTTAAAGAGAATGTTCTAGAAAATTGTAACTTTTTTTTAATTTTCAATGTTATTTTGGTGTATAATCAATTTAAATCATTAGTCTATAAGAAGATTTTAACCTTTATTCGTGAGGTTTTATCATTACAACATATTATTATACATTTTCGGATGTTTCCACCTTGCTTTCATATATTCCAGCGCACAGTTTTTATAACCATGACATATTTACAAAACCAGTTATAATAAAATAGGTAATTACAGTAATTATAGTTATTTTGATTTCTCTTTTAAATGTTTACCAGAATGCCAAGTTAATCTTGGAGAAGGATCGGAATTACGGGTTGACCAAATGACCGTGGGTTTGATTAAGAGATTGCTTTAGTGTTTCGTAAAATAACAAAAGTACAACAATGAAACTTGTCAAAAATAAAATGGAAATAAATAAAATGGAAAGATAAACACAAACTGAAATTATACGCCTTTGTAATATTAGAAACACAGGATCGCATCATCTGTGTCGAAATCTGATTTATTTTTGGACAAATTCATGCGTTTTTTTAAAGATTCTGTAACGCACTTTTTTATGGTTTTAAATCATAAATATGATGCTCAAATTAAGATCTATCAATATTGTAGGTTCCAAAAAGCATTTTTTATAAAGATATTACCGAATTTTACATTTCATGTAAATAAATGGAGGAGGTAATAAAAAAGTATTTTTTAAAAAGTTTAAGTCAAATTACAATAAGAAATGAATGCATATATGTTAATTATGTACATATAAAATGCACAAATATTTGCAGTACATATTTTACATATTCTTCGATGTTTGAAAATTGGTTTTATTTGCATAATTATGTACATATAAATAATTTCACTTAGTGTGGTGTAACAGTTTCATCGCAACATAAAGGATCTTTAGCATATCAACTATTGTTTCCCTTTATATATCACACCAAATTTGATGTTTGAATAATACATGGTATTCATTTTCTACATTATCACAGACTAGATATTCTGTTTCTATTTTCGAAAGTAAGAATGTTTAGAATGTCTAATATGTATAAATGCGACAGCAAATCATTTGATGCCATGAAGGGATATTCTATCATTAGGATGATGCATTTGACATTTTGGATAGTAAGAATATGTATGTATAAATACCACAGCAAATCACTAATAGATACAATGACATATATTTACTATAATTGACATAGTACAGTCTTTGTAACATTAATTAAGATAAAATAGGCTTAGGGATTCTGTATTTATCTATTTTATGAATGGTCAATGATATAATACAGCATATATCAGTGAATGATTGTGCTCTAAATAATAAGAATTTGGTGATTTCGGAATATCTTCTGCTTCCAACGTTCTGTATAACGAATTTATTATTCAAAATACGCAAAATCTACGTTCAAGATAACGAATAAAAACTTCACATATGATCAAAAAGAATAAAATATAAAAAAATATAACTTTAAGCTTAATCAAATTTCCATGTAAAGTGCTGATTTATGTCATTACAAATAAAAGCGACTTCTTTGAGGAAAAGGATTCAACGTAAAGGTGAAGCAATTTCATTCTACAGTTTTCAATTAATTGGCATGTTGAGCATTTCATATCCGCGTTCATCATATTGTATCTAGTTCAGCAGTTCAATGAAGTCCTGTTTACGCATAAAATAGTTATTCGGAATTTAACTTATTTGACCGACTATCAAAGAGTAATAAAAACAATAAAAGCTCACGATAATAATCGAAAATTACATTGTTTTTTTTTATCAATTTCTTTGCTAAAGTTTCATGTAGCATGCATTTATTCTATATTGGTTACGGACAGAAAATTATTGAAACAATAACAATATTTTAACCATTCTCAGAGTACCTCACTCAAATATCGCTGAACAAGTTCGAATTGGTAATCGGATGAAATTGGCGTAGCGTTTCTTTGCGTCATTATCAGAAAGTTAAAAAGAAGACCAAGTTCTGACTTCAAAAGAGAATTTTTAGGGTATTGATGATTTTATTGTAATAGAACTAACATAACAGTTTTAGGGAAACTACTACAAAATCTACGTAATCAAGTATCTTGACTGTCCCTTATAAGGCAAATATCAGTAATGTATGTAATTGAAAATAATGAATGATTAATTGTTTTATGAAACCTCAGTGAATGAGCGTGCAGTGGATTGTGTGTTAAACAATATGAAATTCAGAAATAAAATGTATCAAATGTGTTCTTGCCAATACAATGTTTATCGTAAAACCAGTTGACCAGTTAAAACTTTTTACAGTAAAAGGATGTGAAAAAGAAAGTCATCCTTGAACAAGGAAAACATTAATGTAAACGTGAATTATTGTTATTAAATGGCCAGTAATCGTTTTAATGTAATTGTCGAATTAATTATTGTATAAAACTGTCTAGCAATGTATTCGGTGGTTTGTAGGTGGGTAATTAAAGCGATATAAAGATTGTGTAATATTTATGATACTTCTTGTCATTTTTGCCAGCAAAACCTCATACGAAAATATAAATAAAATGTGATCCCTCGGAAGTCTACATTCCTACTTCTATAATTATCATGAAAATTTATTTACGCCGACTATCTTCTGCTGCAAATACAGCTAAGGCGGTTTAACATTTTAACGCCGACTTTGTTCCAAAGTAAAATTTGTTAAGCCGTTATAAACAGATTGCAATACCCCTTTATTGTGAAAATCATTAAACAGTTACAAACAATGCTGGTAGTTATTTGCCAACATCAGTTACAGACGAAAAAGTCCGCCCACTTTTATTCTTTCAATCCACAGCAGTCTTATATTACCAAAACGTTATCTCTTGAAATAAATTACTGGAAATAAAGATTTGTATAATTGTTTACATTTAAACAAAGTATATTATTCATAGAGAATGTATCTATTAAATTCATACTCTATTAAATTCATACTTATAATGGAAGAGACGTAAAAGGTCAAAATTCATATAGTTTCCTTGGTAGCAATACAATTTACAAAGTAAATGTATAAAACAGTTGTGCAAAGCACAAAACAAAATAAAGTACACGACAATTCATTATAAAATGATTTGATATATAACGAAATTTTAAAGGTAAATTATCGTTGAATACACAAAACGAACATTAGATATGAGAATTTTATTGTACATAGCATCTATAGAAATATACACTACGTATGATTTAACATTTTGTTGCGTTTGGCCATTAATAAGATATTGTACAAAATTCCAGAAATCAAGTCAATGAAACTGTAAAATTGCCCAACAAGGGATTAAACAACATCAAAAGAAAGGAAATCCATGTATTATTCAATATCCATGTATTATTCAATATTTCCTTTAGTTAATTTGCATACAATCATTAAGTCATGAAACATCAAACCCATGCATATTTATTATATGGGGGAGGGGGGGGAACTAGTTGAAGAGTGATAAAACAATTATTTTATGGCTCATACATCTATATGCCTGGTATACGTTTGATTTATGATGTAAGACGATAGGCATACTACCTAATACACAGAATATTGTTCAATATTTTTATGTTTAAATTAAAGAGAAGAAAACAACACCTATTTTTCATTATTACTTTACTGTAAACTTTTCGTCTTCAATGAATAGGTATGCTTAAATGTTGTACTCATTTGACGGGCGCATACATGGTAATCTTCATTGCTTTCTTATGGGAGTTACATTTTGTAACGCACATTACCTATTACATATACAACGTATCTTTGACAAGATTGAATTTACCATCCTTTAAACTGGGTATTACATGTTATTTCATTCGTAGTAAATTATCCACAAATATCAATGGATAAAGTCTTCAAGATAAGTAAAGCTTTCGTAAAAAGGATTAAGAAATAATAACTTTCGAGAAGCGAAACATAAAACAGGTGTTAAAGTTTAAGAGATAAACTAAACTGCATCATATCAATAACATATTACAGCAATTATAAATAACACAGTTACTAATTAATAATTTTATCAATAATGATAATGTTCAAATGATAAAATGTTCAAATAACAATATTAGGCTCATATTCAGATCTCAGATATTTGATCCGTTAGAAATCAGCACAGAATGTCAACTGACGAATGTATTATCCTGAGATCCGAGACAGATCACAGAGAAAAACCAAAACATTTTATAACCTCGAGGACATGATTGTTTTGCATAATGTGTCGAATATATTGTTTCTTGGTATTACAAAATGTTCGAATCTCAGTCATATATTTCGGGGCTATATGATTCATACAGTATATCACCATATTTGCATAGGTGTCAAAGAATGCAAATGCACTTGCTTGTTTCAACTCTCACAGGTTCATATAATCTAAAAATTAATTATTAGATAAATAAATTATAGATGAAAGATATACAAATTATTATTTGTTACATTATATAATTATTTAGGATTTTACTTTCAGTTCTAAAAACAAATTAATAATATCAATAATGAAATTTTAAACCAACGATGGAATATAATTAATTCGTTTATTATTTATAATGCTATTTCCCTTTGTAATTGATAGTTTTTCATAGCTTTTCATTTTATCTAAGTTAATGCTTATTATCTCGAATAGAGGGGAATGAATATGAAAAAATCATCAATTATTGTTATTTCTCAGAAAACAATCATAGGTCTATTGCATTTTGTTATTATGTCTAATTTTACTTGTCTTCATTTTACATTATACAAATAAGTATTTGATAAGGCATTTATCCTGTTATTGTTCATAATTCAATTAAACGCCCACTAAAATCCGTTTTCGTTCTCTTATTTTGTAATAAACCATGTTACCAATTCTTTTACTGGAATAAATATAAACATCCTGTTGTTTAGAAATCACATTATATAACATTTTCTTTTCCAGTTGACATTTAATCTTCATTTTAAATTTCTTTTTTATATATGTCAAATGTCTTTACGTTATTAAGTGGCGAGACGCTTTATTAACAACTTTCATTGAATAAAGACAACATATTTGCATACCTTGAAATTAGCTGATATAATAATTTTTAAACAGATACAAAACTTAATACAAAAATACCGTCAGAAAATAGACTAGACATGACACAAAACGGATTGTTTATTTTGATGCTTAATTAAAAGTCTGCCGATATTAATGTTTGTCAAATAAAGGAACATTCTTTATTAAATAATAGCTTCGTTGTTCATGGATCCAATGACATGTTTATTTAAAAAAATATTATTGATTGAGCATTTAAAGACATATAGTCTGAAGAAGGTTATAATGTCGTTCACATGAGGTCGTCCACAAGAACGTGCTTGGTAAGCTGACCAAAGATGTCAATGCATCGTTGACATTTTGGCGTCAATATTGTTAATTTTATTTTAACTTGATGTCAGGACATGATTCCATTAAGTTCATCAAAACGTCGTTGCCAAGACATTGAAATAGGGAATCATGAATATTAAATCGTCAGAACGTAACTTACATACTTAGAACATTTTGGACAGAGAACATAGTCATCAGGTTATAATTGTCATAAAGAAAGTTGCATTTGGACAGCATTGACAGAAAGACATCATTGGTATCAGCACATCATTACATTAGAACATGAAAAATGGACAAATATCAGGAAGTCACCTGATCGCCACACACACACAAATACAATTAACACAATTAACAACAAATTATCATTGACAGGAGGACATCATTTACATCAAACTATTATTTAATGAAGGTCATCAGAACAATGCATTTTGTTTTTTTACGCTGCGGCATAGGTCATATGTCGCCAAAACGTACAAAGAACATGATTTTGGCTAACCTTTGGTGTAACAAACTTCAAAACAACACTAGGGTTTAAACTAGCAAACCTGCTGGAGCTTAGAGATGCATAAATTCCAGTTATTCGAACCCATTTGTAGTCGCCTCAAACGATCAAACAGGGAAAAACAGTGACACTAATTCGTTTGCATCAACCATTGAAGGCATCCCCAAGCCAAAAGAGGCATCATTGAAATTAAGCCATTAATTAATCAGGTTATTACTAACAAAAGTATGTCATCAACAAAAAACAAAACAAATGATTTTAATGTGATTATCCTTCAGTGCTCTGTCTTGTGCCCTGCCGTATTTTTGTTTGGGGTACTCCATGGCTCCTTGCTGGTTCTTGTTGCTGGACCATTTGGGGATTGCGTCCATTCAACTGGCGGTACTTCGCAACAAATGTCTGCGAAAAAAAAATTAGGTAAAAAAACGGTCCAGGTATGCCCTAGAAAGTAGATCATATTAAAAGAAATTTTCGAAAGGGTATTAAAAATATGTGAACAAAGATAACAAGGCAAGGCGACGTTCGCAGAACGCAGTCCCTGACACAATTTAGCCACACCAGCAGGGCACCCAGAAGGCACCAAACTGAAAGCAGATTAAATTGACCGACTGGTTTACTTTGTAATCGAGAGTACTGATGTACAGTGATGTATAAGAGATGTACAGTTATAGGATATTGTGTTTAACCTATAACAACAATGGCATTAAATACCCTTCATATTAATCAAGTGTAAAACAAATCTGATTGCTTTCAGCAGTAATTTTTTACCATTCTGATTTTTTCATAACCATGCTCTGCCGTGATATAATTCAAACGAATTGATTAAATAGATTGTAATTCAATCCAAAGTATGACGACGATAGAGTAATTTAAAAAAGGTTAGTTTTGAAATTATATTATCTGTTTGCTAAATAGAAATCAGTTGAAATGGTATAAAATAATTACATTTTAGTTCTGCTGTTCAGGGTAAATACACGTAGTACGGCGATTTAAGCTCTCCCTCAAGAAACAAACAAATATGTTGGAAACTTTTTGGGGTTGTTCTTTTCCGGGTAACATCTTAAATCTTTTAAGGGTTTTGAATATACTTCTACAAAC
Source organism: Ruditapes philippinarum (assembly GCF_026571515.1). Taxonomy (NCBI): domain Eukaryota; kingdom Metazoa; phylum Mollusca; class Bivalvia; order Venerida; family Veneridae; genus Ruditapes; species Ruditapes philippinarum. Next base: position 11,559 of record NW_026853689.1, on the reverse strand, counting down.
ACTACATGGTACAACGATAACCCAAACAGCATTAGACTGTTAATACTAATGTGCACACATTTTGCAAGAAAAAGATTAACTGTCGGTAAATGTGTTTTATTATAAAAAACAGGTAATTATTCTGTTATATTTTGATATTTAGATCGGACGCTTATATGAATCCTCCTTTACTAATATGTACTGACTATAATCAATTAGGAATAAACTTAAAGAAATATAAACATTTGATCATGTAACAAAGTGACTGCATAACTGATAATGGAATTATATAAAGTTTGTTTTAATAATAACACTATAGAGGAAAAACAAATACGACAAATTATTTTTGGTTAAATGTACATGCACCATTTTAAATCATTTGACACAATTTAATGAATCGAGAACAGCAGCACTGATGAGGTCATACTATTTAATTAGATATGCGTTAATAGTTGGATCCTTATGGAAATCTATATCATGAATATATTTTTAAGTTTAATTCATGGGATTAAAACAAACGGTTCGGATTAAGCTGCAACCAATGCATAACAACACATTTGAAAATATTAACTTTCATAGAGGGTTTACAGCAAAACCATCAGTAAAAACTCCAGAAACAAAATAGTGTACAATACGGTCAACAGAAATAATGTCATATAAAATGCGATTACAATTAAAGAAAAACATAATTGAAAAAGAAGTCCAAAAGTGGCAAGCTTATTACTTTTTTTTTGGTTTTCTTTTCATTAGGATTATATAGTTCAGTAGGTCGCTCGTGAAGACAAATCCAGATACAAATACAGACGGAAACTACCGTGTAACACTCATTGCAATTAAATATGTATAAGGTATACTGCTTGATAGGACAATGACCCCATCGTATCTGATTTCAATTATCAATCCCATTCTGCACTAAAATTGTAAGAGAATGAAAAGCATTTATTGCATAATTGTACGACATAGATATTAAACATAGTACATGTCACTGAAAGAGGCAGGAAAGAATAAAACATTAAGTCAGTTCATGAGAACACAAATTTCTACAGTCTTATGCCTATGTATAATTATGTAACTATATGATTTTCAGTTCAAGGAATGGAAACAAATTGTAAGAATATCTTCATAAGGTATGACGAAGAACTGTTTTATACGATTTAAGATAAATGTGGTAAATCTTCTGAACATTTGTTTCTATAACATTAGACTAAGTTTCAATCGGCATGGAAAACTCGGAGGAAGATCATTTGTAACGTTTAATGCATGCTGAGTACAGGAATACGAGAGGTATTGTATGATTTGAAATTATCGTTTTCGGATCGACCTTCTTGTCAGTATTTATAAAAGATACAAGCAATATGCATATACAAGTTGTTTTTGAATAGCTGAATTGCTTGTGCTGTTGAGTGAATTAATATTCTAACACTATCGGAAATTTTCCTATATAGACAAAGAAGGCCGGAAGCGTGCATTATTCTACAACAATGCACTCGCCGTTCTTATTATCTCCCTGTATATTTTCACATTGTGGGCGCCATTTTGTTTAAAAATCTGATAAATAAAAACAATTTTTTGTCGAATTTTGTTGTGAAAACTATCTAGAATGATAGAAAATGGTCTAACTAAGAAAATGAATCCGAACACCAATATCTTTAATGCAGTCGTTAACGCTGTACAAACGTTTAAAGTGTTGTTTACGTGACGTCACAATGTAGCGCCAAATAGCACGTGCCAAACAATCAAAATCAAGTACGCTATTTTAACGTCGCAGACGAGTTAAGTTTTACATTTATTTCAATTTTAAATCTTTGTTTTTCGCTTGGAAAATTATAGACTGAAATAAAATAAACAAACAAAGTTTTATCAACGTTTTCAAAATTCGTTATTCTCAAAATGTTTCTACACACGGTAGAATTAACGACAGTTTTTTTCAACCAACTGGAACGGCCTTTAAAGAACGTTTCTATTGGAAACTCTGAGGCGAAAACAAATTAATCCACCAAACATAAAGTCCAACTTTATAATAGTAATTATATTTTTTCTTGACGTGTTAGAATGGAAATAGATATCTATTCTTCATGCATTGTTGTATAATAATGCACGTTTTTCGTTCAAATGCTTTGTAATTAATCACTCAGGCCTATCGGCCTTCGTGATTATATTACTACGCATTTGAACTCAAACCGTGCATTATTCTACAACAATGCACTCAGAATTGATATCTATTTCCTAAATTTAGACGAACAGAAAAAGGAAAAGCAATGTTATGTTGTTGTTGTTGATTATAAGGCTGTGTAATTAAAATGCCGGCAAATGATTGCCTTAAAGTTCAAATGTTGATTTAGTTTTACAAAACATGAATTTTGGAATTTGTTCAGAATTTTTTCTAACGTCTATCAAGGTGCTTTTGAAGAGAATGTTCTAGAAAATTGTAACTATTTTAATTTTCAATGTTATTTTGGTGTATAATCAACTTAAATCATTAGTCTCTAATAAGATTTTAACCTTTAGTCGTGAGGTTTTATCATTACAACATATTATTATACATTTTCTGATGTTTCCACCTTGCTTTCATATAATCCAGCGCACAGTTTTTATAACCATGTCATATTTACAAAACAAGTTATAATAGAATAGGTAATTACAGTAATTATAGTTATTTTGATATCTCTTTTAAAGGGTTACCAGAATGCCAAGTTAATCTTGAAGAAGGATCGAAATTACGGGTTGACCAAATGACCGTGGGTTGGATTAAGAGATTGCTTTAGTGTTTCGTAAAATAACAAAAGTAAAACAATGAAACTTGTCAAAAATAAAATGGAAATAAATAAAATGAAAAGATAAACACAAACTGAAATTATCCGCCTTTGTAATATTAGAAACACAGGATCGCATCATCTGTGTCGAAATCTGATTTATTTTTGGACAAATTCATGCGTTTTTTAAAGATTCTGTAACGCAATTTTTATGGTTTTAAATCATAAATATGATGCTCAAATGAAGATCTATCAACTTTTGTAGGTTCCAAAAAGCATTTTTTATAAAGATATTACCGAATTTTACATTTCATGTAAAGAAATGGAGGAGGTAATAAAAAAGTATTTTTTAAAAAGTTTAAGTCAAATTACAATAAGAAATGAATGCATATATGTTAATGATTACATATAAAATGCACAAATATTTGCAGTACATATTTTACATATTCTTCGATGTTTGAAAATTGGTTTATTTGCATAATTATGTACATATATATAATTTCACTTAGTGTGGTGTACCAGTTTCATCGCAACATAAAGGATCTTTAGCATATCAACTATTGTTTCCCTTTATATATCACACCAAATTTGGATGTTGAATAATACATGATATTCATTTTCTACATTATCACAGACTAGATATTCTGTTTCTATTTTCGAAAGTAAGAATGTTTAGAATGTTTAATATGTATAAATGCGACAGCAAATCATTTGATGCCATGAAGGGACATTCTATCATTAGGATGATACATTTGACATTTTCGATAGTAAGAATATGTATGTATAAATATCACAGCAAATCACTAAATGCAATGACAGAGATTTACTATAATTGACATAGTGCAGTCTTTGTAATATTAATTAAGATAAAATAGGCTTAGGGATTCTGTATTTATCTATTTTATGAATGGTCAATGATATAAAACAACATATATCAGTGAATGGTTATGCTCTAAATAATAAGAATTTGGTGATTTCGGAATATCTTCTACTTCCAACGTTCTGGATAACGAATTTATTATTCAAAATACGCAAAATCTACGTTCAAGATAACGAATAAAAACTTCACATAATTATGATCAAAAAGGATAAAATATAAAAAATATAACTTTAAGCTTAATCAAATTTCCATGTAAAGTGCTGATTTATGTCATTACAAATAAAAGTGACTACTTTGAGGAAAAGGATTCAACGTAAAGGAGAAGCAATTTCATTCTACAGTTTTCAATTAATTGGCATGTTGAGCATTTCATATCCGCGTTCATCATATTGTATCTAGTTCAGCAGTTCAATGAAGTCCTGTTTACGCAAAAATAATAATTCGGAATTTAACTTAATTGACCGACTATCAAAGAGTAATAAAAATAATAAATGCTAACGATAATAATCGAAAATGACATTGTTTTTTTTTTCAAATTCTGTGTTACAGTTTCATGTAACATGAATTTATTCTATATTGTTTTCAGACAGATTTTTTAAACAATAACAGTTTTAAACAATTTTACTGTATGCCTCGAATGCCTAAGGAACTTTAAAAACATAAATATTTTTTATCAAGCTGTTTGTGATAGTGACACATTTGAATGTTTTGTCTAAATTCTGAGTTAAGTTTGCATTTAAATCAATAAACCCCGACACACGTAGCTGCTATGGTTTTTGTCAATGTGTCTAATGTCATGCAATGGTTTTAAGAGGTTGCTATTTTGCGGCAACTCTATGAAAAATTTTCAGAAATAATATGAAAACAGAGTTAATTGCATTCTTGTTAAGAGTTGCTTGTGAATATTTCAGAATATATTGCTGTGCTAAAGTTTCCTTTATCTTTATAGATTGTCCATGTTGATCTAAGTAAACATTCATAATGTAAGGTTCTTGTAGTAAAAAGGTAAATAAATAATTCCTACAATTATTAAATTAAGAAGTTGATAAAAACATGACTAATGATTGAATATGCCGCATGAATATACAAAATTGTGTGTTCATCATAAATGATCTCATTTCGACCAGCGGAAGGTAAATTTATTGATTGATTGATTAATGATGATCCTCAATACTATTATATACGTTAGAAACTAGTTATATTAAGTATTAGCCTTCTTGTCACCACATGCACAAATTCTTAATAACACAAAAGAAATAATTATTAATATGTATAGTTGTTGAATATTTCCTAATAATTCGCTCATTTGTTTTCCCTATGTAAAACTATCAGGTTTTATTTAGAAAAGATAACAATTTTCATCAGCAGATATGCCTTAACCCGAATTAATAACCTAAAATGCGTTTTTATCCTATTGTTTCGTTTAGAGCGAAAAGGTGAATCTTAATTGATACTAGAACATTTAAACGTCTAACAATCACAAAGTAGGTTAGAACACATTAGAAGATATTAAATAGATCTTTGATAATCTACAAACAATTTTTTAAAGGTAAAACCTGTTCTTCCCTTTTGGCTTAATTTTCAAAACGTTTCAAAAGGTCCTTTGAGTTATGATAAAATGGTGTCGTAATAAATGCATTAAATTGATTTCATCCCGAAAAATATGGTTATTAAATTAATTTAATTTCATGTCGAAACATGTTGTAATGGCATAACCGTGTTACACTGTTAATATTTCAGAATACGATTACCGATTATTAAAACTAAACAAACAACATTAATTCTGAGCTACTTCATCTTGTTTACAAACCATTAGTTAGAAATTAACGTTATTTACAATAAATTAAGTTGTAAATAAAGATTAATTAAAGCATAGTCGCATTTGTTCGGTTATTGAAGAATAAAAAATATTATTACAAAAGAAAAGCTTGCCTTTTTCGTCGTTACCCACACATACAAAAATTGTATTGATTAAATAAATATTGAGAACAAAATAAAGTGTTATGTGTTAGCCTTTCTCTATTGTACGTCAAGACAATTATATACTTTTATACGTTGTTGTGCATGCTGTAGTAACAAAAGAACGCTGAGTCTTAAAAATGCATTTTTATTTATTAATACGATGATTGACTCGCAAACTAATCTTATTTATTTTGTTATGTGTTGCATTACAAACAATCTCCCTAAGTGCAAAACTAGTTTATAAGCACATTAACTCTTTGAAATGAAATGAGTTTTTGTTTTCTTTTTCAGAAAGAGCAACATATTTTTTTAACTATTGAAATGAATTTAGAGCGAATCACATTTGATAAACATGCTAAAGAAGCAATATGGGCATCTTTTTGAAAACTGAATCTTGACACCAAATATAAAAATGATTTTGAGAAATAAAAGTAATGTCATTTTTTTATGTTTTCATGGGTTTTTAACAGAAATGTCCTTGTATCTATGATACTGACCTTCATACTTTTATAGCAAACAGGAATAAATGCAACAGAAAACTTGAATCAAAGAAAAGGGTTTTACGAAATGTATCCATCGTGATTGTGTTTCTTTCATACGACAGTTGTTCCATAAACTTAAAATATATTTTTCATTTCAATTTAATATACAAATATCAGTCGATAGGAATTGCCAATCGTATTGAATAGTGTTATATATATGAGAAAATATTATAATTAAAATATCAAGGAAGAATATTGATTCATTATTAGTATTTCAAATGTATGTAGTAATAATTTTACATGCAAAACAAAATTTTGAGTCATTAATTTTTTTTATTAATTTTGAAGTTTTTTTGGTCGAATATATCAGCCAAATGAAAATACCTTTTTTATAACAATGTATACTTGTATTGAATACAAGTGGATATACATTGAACACATTTTTCAACAAGTATTTCAAATATTAATAAAAACAATGAAAATGTATCATTTTGACATTTTACATATTATATAATATTACTTAAAAAAAGTAAAGTTCTAAATGATTCAGTATCAACATTTAAGTATGATGAACTATCCTCATCTGATACATTCACGACAAAAACGTTAAAAGCCTTGCAGCTATATCGCATTTAGAATATAAGGAAAAATAGAGAATTTAAGCTTTTATAAAAGGAGGAAATACCAACACTTATATTATAGATTATTGTTGATATTTAAATACAACTAACACTAGTATAAAATGTAGTATTACAGGCCCATTATCCCCTCAAAATTACTTAAGTTTTATTTTTTAAAAGCTTTTTATTTTCAGTGTCCTGTTACAGTTTTCCAAACGTTATGATGCCCTTTGGCAGTTAGTATATGTATAGTGGTTTATTATTTTGTATGAAAGTTTACATTTTTCTGCTTTACTGTCAAACAATGCCACATTCAGCGATTTTTTCATCAGATGATAAGCAACTAACATGCACGAAAACATTATTCGAATGTAATATTATAAAATCATATTTGCCATTTCTAAAGACGCATTTTTTGTTTCTTAGGCATAATGTGCCTTTAATATTCACAATCCTTTTACTTATTTTACATAAGATCTAGATACGTTGTTTTCAGAGTAAAATAATGATTCAAACGAAGTTCTGTGACTGATCTATTTTAACGATGCACAGTTTTCTTTTAATGTATATTTCTCGCGCTTAACATCCCCGTTCGTCAGGTATATGAAGGCTAAAAAGTTAACTGAAGACGTCTTATAAAGTTAAGAAAAATAGTGTAGACTACATAAAATGGAAGATTGTCATTTTGAATTGATAAGTTGAAACAAACGCAGTCACATCATCCAGACATTTCTTAAAATATTTGATGTACAAGAACTTAATTGTATCACTACGTTTTGTCCAAATTCAATAGAAAAGAGAACATCAATCATAGAACATTATTATATGATGTCAAGACGTAACGAAATATTTGATAGGCGAAAATATACGTCAAAGTCATCATCGAGTGATGATCAATAAAACAGGTAAATAAATTATATATGATACTTGAATAATCCAAATAAATGTTGTTTTATGATGAAATATCGATAAAATAAGCTTTTAATAAAACCGAAGTTCAACATATCACCATAATGGTTATAAACATAATATACCAAATTGTTGACAGCTCACAAGACCCAAAAAGTTCTCTTTGTAATTTGTTTTCAATTTAATAGAATATTCTTAAAGTTTATAATCGTTAATTGATAAAATAAGATATATAAATAATTAAACGTTTATCATACACCTGAAGGTATTTCACCAATGATATGCTAAATGATCAAAATTGCAGTGGAGGCATGTGCAATAACGTGCAAGGGGTCACTGTTATAAGACTTTTGACTAATAGTTCTAGTAAGCCGAATGTCACAGACATTTAAATAGAGATAACAAGTTATATATTGCAAATAGTCCTTTGACCTAGGACTCTACTTCTCTTGTCATAGATTTTCATGTGAATTAATTTTTATTGTCTGAAATACAAAGATTCAAAAGGTGATGTCGTACAAATACTCAGATGAAGTTCTTTATGATATACGAGTTCTCGAATATATACATGTATACATTGGCTATACACATCATACAATTTTATATTCAAGAAAAAGAATTTGAACGGAAAACGTAAGCCTTATAAAATTCTTCTCCTTTAATGTATTTTTATTTATTATGTGTCGACTTTTGTACTTTATCACAAGATGACAGATCAGGAATATAAATAGTCTTGAAAGAATAAAGATGCGAAAATATGAAAGAAGTCGGAAACTAAACTGTATAGCAATCAAAAATGACTGAAAAGTACAGTTAAAATGTGATGTTGTAGCTTAAAAAAACATAATTAGGTAGCAAAATTGGTCTAGTAAAGTAAATAAGATTATCTAAGCTATAAATTTCATCGACATCTTTTTGTCTATCTAGAAAGAGACTAAAAGTAAAACAGTATCCCTAAAGAATGTCCAAAAGTCTCATTCATAGCAATACAAATTTAAACAAATCGGCGGCAGGGCTTCACAGTTAGTACCCACAGTCATTCCTGTAATTGTTTGAAAATAGTGTTACAAAACCGAACGTAAATCATATCTAAAAACAAAGGATTGCCCAACAAACTTCACTAGTCTTGCTCATGTCAAAATGAATGTACCCTTTTCGCTAAGGTTCAATACTATATTGTTTCGCTTGTGATAAAAACTATAAATTTTCATTGTGTCATGATGGGCAGATCATTTAGGTTTCATCAAAGAAGCATGTTAACCAATTGAAACTGTGTCAGCTATTCTAGAGGCATCTGTGTTAAGTTGTGTTAATTCAAAATATACATCAAAAGAACATTGTAATGTTTACTTTTTAAATATATGAAATGGGAAAAATATTTTGAGAGTAAGAGTCACTGTTAAATTGTAGAACGAGTCATGCTGGTATATTAAGAGTCAATCAATAACTTTAATGTTTCAATGGATTAATAAAACTTCTTAACCACTATTGTTGTAATAAATGCATCTTCCTAACAGCTTTTGTTAGATCAGCTGAGGAAATAATGAAATAAAGAAGGTCGAATTCCAAGTCTACTCAGTTATGTTGGCAATAATCACCTGCTCAATTTGTTACTGTTAATTATCTTGACAATAGTAGAGTACTGTACATAGTTTGGAATTACCATAACATCCGCATTTATTTCAACAAAAATCAATTCTTCTGCTTAATTGCAACTAACTTTCATGTAATTTATAAATTGCATATTCCTATCTTTGTTATAACTTATTCATCAACAAGCTATGAAATGATTATATTTTAAAGCAAATAAGTAAATAATCATATGGTAAAACATCTGATATCATCCAATTATTTGAGTCCAACAGCTAAATATGTAATTATATTTGATTACAATGTCCATATACAATCATCATGAAATTTCAATCTTGAATATTTGTTTATTCATCGGATACGTATATAATAATGGTTTGGATCTGGTTGCAACATTAAAGAGGCACTAAAAACCAACACACAATTACAATATTATCAACATCAGCAAAAAAATAATTATACTGTTAAAAAGTACTGTTACCCTGTAACAGTACAAATTTCTTACTAACGTGGTTCACTTGCTTTCCCAGTGGCCTATGGGAAATTACATTACAAACAATGAGGGGTTATAAAACAATATATCACCATATAAAATATCGATTACTGCACAAACATATCATGGAAAATTTCTCAAAGCAAAGGTGGGTGATTATGTTTTTAGGTTTACTTTTCATTAATATTTTTAAGTTCTGTATTCGTTTCTATAGTTATTATATAGTAAGACAGGCCGTTCCCGAATACAAACATCAAATACAGAAAAAGAAGGATACTACCGTATAACACCGATTGTTAGTAATTTTGTTTAAAGGGTATAAATCTATATCTTAACGGAATATTTTAATAAAATTTATCAACAGTACAACTATATTCGTTCCATTATTATATGTTGATTCCCGAAAAATTGTAACATAGAATGTCTAACATAGAATTATTTGATACACATGAATTATGTACGTAAACAGAATAAGATTTTCCGGTACAAAATATTATTTGCTATTTGAAGTAGGATTTTATCCGTTTAGCAATGATTTTGTTCATGCGCCATTCGCTTTTTAGGCAATCAATTACTATATTTATTTCATACAAGCATTTTAGAAGTATACTTTTTTAAAATTTAAACAATAATTTTTGCATCAGATATATAGCTTTATACACATTAAGTTTAACTACTCAAAGGCACATAGACCCATTGTATCTGATTCAATTTGCAAATCCCATTGTTCACAGGCCAGATTACATCTTAAGTCTTGCACACGAGATGCATTATTATTTCTAAATGATAATTTCAGGTTTGAAAACAATCAAATACATATACAGTAAAAACCCTCAATTAAGACCACCATCGGGACTGGACCAAAGTGGTCTTAATTGCGGGGTGGTCTTAATTGTGGATATTCTTATCATTGCTTACACACGTTATGACCAGGGCCTATTTTAGTCATTTTGTATGAACAAACAATATGTATCTTAACCTGCAAATACAATATGAAAGTATGTTATAATGTTACATTTGATGGAAAGAAAACATATTTCTGAAGAAATTTAATATCAATTTTTTTTGTTCCGATTTCAATAGTAATTATTGTATGATGTACATAATTCACATATCATATCAGACATTATTTCTTCACAAAACAAATGAGCATAAAGCAACATTAAACCACTATGAAATTAACATCTCACTTTTTTCATTAGATATCCCATAAATAACAGTTTTTGACTTTTGACATCTTGTGTAATCAAGTGTCATGCCTAAGAGCAATCAAGCAGATAATAACAATATAACAACACATTTAAGATCTAGGAAGGTGTTGATTTTAATATCTGTGGTCTCAATAGTGAGGTCAAATAAAGAACAAAATAATGAATTGGGACTGAATTTGGTGGTCTTAAAAGTGGATAAGTGAGATGGTCTTAATTCTGGATCATGTAACCATTGACATAAAGAACAGAAAATTCAGTTCTTTGAAAAACTGGTCTTAAAAGCGGGGTGGTCTTAAATCCGAGGTGGTCTTTAGTAGGAATTCTACAGTAATTAGTTTTAAAACAATTTTTAAGAATATTTAGCAGTGTTTGATAGTCTAGAATAATATATAAACAGAACTAAGAAGTACATAACTCAACCTTTATACTGTTTACACATGTCCACAGTCTTATTATTTTGAAATATGTTGTGCGATATGAGAGTGTATAACGATGTCACTGGGTTTTTTGTTTGAGACAACATATATTTGATTATCAAAATACAGACAATAAGAGTCATATTATCATTATGAGTTATGACGAGACACTTATTTTGCACGATTTTAGATGATCTTCAAGGTAAGAACATAAAGAACTTCAAATAGTCTGTTGTATATGTTCTGAACAATTGTTGTAATAGC
>NW_026853688.1:0-30227 GCF_026571515.1 Ruditapes philippinarum | reverse complement strand
AAATCAAAATAAGAATTGTAAAATGCAATTAAACTATATTATTTAGAAGGATTACAAACAAATTTTAGAGATTTGCTCACATACTGTAGGAGATGGGTATTCACTGTTAACATTGACAAAACCAAAGTTATGTTTTTTTTAGAAAACGCTGACCTTTTGCGTGAAAATGAAAATTAGACTTACAATGACACAAATATTTAGCTGTTGTAAAAATCCTGAACTATTTAGGTGTGGTGTTTGACTCAAATGGAAATTTTAACTCTAATACACAGTTGCTCGTCGGCAAGGTGCTTAAAGCTATGAATTGTTTAATAATTAATACTAAGGACTTTGATTTTACCCCAAAGACAATGTTGAGTTTATTTGATTCATTTGTTTCCTCAAATTTAAGTTACCCTTCTGCAGTTCGGGGATTTACTGAAAAGGACATTGAAATGATAAATTTTGCAAAAGAATTCTAAATGTAAAATAACGTCCAGTAGTGTATCTATAAATGAAGAATTAGGACGATATCCATTGTATGTAAACATATGTGTTAAAATTGTCAAATATTTTCTGAAGATCAAAAATACTTAAGTATAAGAAATCAAATATATGACCTGTAATTAGAGGAATTTTGTAAGAATAAGATTAACTGGGTTTCAAATCTAGAGACAATAGGGTTGAATTCTATATGATATGTGTGTGTCCCTGCTACAGATTTATAAGAAAACGTTTCATTGATAAAAATATTATGAAAGACCATCTATGTTTAAACTAACACCGCTGTTGAGGGCCGTGATGGCTCTGAGTCGCTCACCAGAAACAACTGCTTTTCATTGTTGGAAATATTTTTTCAAATTAACTTGTTAAAAGGCAAGTCCAGCTCTTTCGACAAGTTCAGCTCAGCTTTAAATTGCCCCTCTAGTAATAGTCTAATATACTTTCACATCACTGATTGTTTTATGAGCAAACTTTATAAAAGGCTATCTAAGAATGCTACAGACAAAGTTTATCAATTGTTTAAAGGGATATTTATGCAAAATAATGACAAAAATATTAAAATGATCTTATGTAATCAAATCACGCTAAAATGACATTTCTTGAAGTTTCAGCATGAATTTCTGTTTAAATTCTATATATTTTGGGTTTGAAGCATAAATATATCTATATATGTTGAACAAAAGTTAGACGCCAATAGAATCCCCAAATAGTTTTAAAACAAGCCAGGTGACTTGAACAAACCCTTGAAGTTACAATAACAGATATTGTGGATATTGTATGATTGAAACAAGTCTAAGTCATTCATTTGACATGTTCTTTAACGTTTCCAGAGTTCACTTTGAGAACTATTGTGAATCTAGCGCTCTAACCTGACCCACGCGGGTCAAGTTAGGAAACCAACATTTTATTCTTAATATTGAGAAAAGTTTTGTTCCTTTGACTGTCTAATATATTCATTTTGAGTGCATTTACAGAATAATGAATGAAAAATTCAAAACTAAGAAATGAAACTTTTGCCTGTGTCTCCCTGTGTAAAATGATCTTTAAAGGTTTTTCTTTTTTTAGCTTTATAGACACATTAAATGAGCCAATTAAATAAATATGAGCAAACTTGATAAAAGACTAGCTTAGAATGCTACAGACAAAATTTGGTGACAATCCATCAATTAGTTCTGTAGAAGGAGACATTTAAAGGTATTTCTAATTTTAGCTTTATCGACCAATCAAATTAATATGAGTAAACTTGATAAAAGACTACCAAAGAATGCTACAGACAAAGTTTGGTGACCATCCATCAATTAGTTCTGTAGAAGGAGGCAATTAAAGGGATTTCTTTCTTAGCTTTAGCGGCCGCTTAAAGGGGCCAATCAAATTCATATGAGCAAACTTGATAAAAGATTACCTAAGAATGCTACAGACAAAGTTTGGTGATCATCCATCAATTATATAAGTAGGAAATGAACTTCAAACTTTTTTTTAAAGTTTTTTTTCTATTTTTAGCTTTAGGCGCCAAAAAGGGGCCAATCAATTTAATATGAGCAAACTTGATAAACATGTTGACTAATTTAGTTTGTTTCCTAAAGTGTGTTTTAAAAATTAGCAAAATTATCATATCAATTATAGATCAAAGTTTTTTTTGGAACCAAATCATCAACTATATGATAATCTTGACAAGACAAAATCACTCAATACAACTCAACTTATATCCACCAACTATATGTAATCAAACAAATACAACTAAAGTCAACCAACAATTCTAGACCAATTTAGATCATCGAAATTAAGTTTTAAAAAATCAACAAATCCGCAAAACTTCCTTCAAATTAATAATATTTTCCTCAGTCTCTATGTAAATGTTAATGTTTACTAAGTGAAATTTTTTACAATTAAAAGCCAAACTCAAAGGAAGAGACCGTAGACAGCGACCTGGATAATTTATTGTTGAAATGTTCACTTAATAAATAAATACTAATTTACTTTGTGTTTAACCTTATTTGACCCCGCTGGAACGCCTTCAGTCTATAGAAAGTTGTTTACAATACGATCGTGGAGTTTAGAGAGCATATTTAATCTATCAGTAACGCCAGTCAATATATAGATAGCAAAGGTAGAGACAGAGCGCATATTATTTACATCGTGTAGCGCTGAATTTCTTCAGGAAAACATTGGACAACATTGGACGTGAATGAGAGCCTTAGTCCTTCTCTGTATAATTTGCCGCTGAATGTTGAGATAACCCCTAATCAATGTGTAAATCGGAATGAAACTATACCCTTCATGTGCCTAACTGTGTGCATTAATTGATAAATGTTTAAATGACAATAATCCTGTATTTCTGGATCAAAATGTCCAAAATATTAAGGTTTGTCTATATTTTCTCCATGGAATTATAAGAAAAATAACCGCCACCGTAATCGCTTGATTATATAAAGAAATGTTGACCTAAATCATGCTATGTTACGTTCTCCGACTGAGGCAGGACTACTTTTTCAGTTAATACATGCGCACTTCGTTCAAATTCTGATATAAAATAATAGAATATTTGCATACGAAGTTTGAAGATAATCCATTCAAAACTAACAATGTAAAAGCAAAACAAGCTGAGCTCAGATACACGGCATTTCTCAAGGTGTTTTGTTCTTGCCGAATGCCAGAAGATGGTTTGTATGTTGTTTGCAATAAATGCAAAATATGGTACCATCCAGAATGTGAGGGTCTACAAAAAGATGACATTCCTGGTGATGACATTCCATATTTCTGTACAAAATGTACACACCCCCAAAAGAGAAACATACGACGAAAAAAACGCATGTAGTGTACAATGTATAATATATACCTTAAAAACTTTAGTTTAAATTTAAAATAAATTTAATACTGTACTTTATCGTCACTTGTTTTACTCATTTCCCTTAATTCGATCATCACATGTCAAAATGTTATGTTTTCATTCAATGAAGAAAAAAAAGAAAAAAAGAATCATTATCATTAGGATTAGTTGCATCGTCACGGGTTTTAGCTACCCTTCATGACAGACGAATAACGGCGAATATAGTTCGTCACAGTATTTAGTGCCTTGCATTATATATCACGGTAAATTCAGTGTGTCACGGATTTTAATTCATTACATGTCATAATGTTATGTTTTCATTAAATGAAGAAAAAAAAGAAAAAAAAAATCATTATCATTAGGATTAGTTGCATCGTCACGGGTTTTAGCTACCCTTCATGACAGACGAATAACGGCGAATATAGTTCGTCACGGTATTTAGTGCCTTGCATTATATATCACGGTAAATTCAGTGTGTCACGGATTTTAGGTACATGTCACGGATTTATGTCGTCACGGTCGTCACGGAATTAGATATTGTCACGGGTTTTAGGTGATCCCCACAATTAAAACATTTGACTTCTAAGTTCAAGGTCAATTATGATTGTAGGTCAAGTTTAATCTAGTCTTCTTGAAGGTCTTGTCCCAAACCTTTTTTTGGTCAAGTATGAAGACAATACACTTATAACTTAAAAAGTAATGATCAACGTTAAAGTTTGAGGGCGGCAACGGCAACGGGACCGCCGCTTTGACTTAAACGATAAATAAGAACGTGTTTGTTTAACACAAATGCCCCCGGCTCAGATTCTTGTCAGTAACAATATTTAAAATAAAGGCTGTATTGGCAAAAGTGTAAAACATCTATTTTTAGCACTGGTGACCTTGACCCAACTGACCCCTAACTCCATCCAGGAAGAATATCTTGCAACTTATTTTCCTACCAAATATGAAATAAATCTGTCAATATATAAAGGCTGTATGGGTAAAAGTGTAAAAATCTATTTTTGCACTGTTCACCTTGACCCAACTGACCCCTAACTACATCCAAAGGAAGAATACCATGTAAGTTATCTTCCTACCAATTATAATACAAATCTGTCAATAAATAAAGGCTGTATGAGCAAAAGTGTAAAAATCTATTTTTAGCAATGGTGACCTTGACCTAACTTACCCCTACCTCCATCCAAATGAGAATACCTCAATGTTATGTTCCTACAAAATATACAAGACATCTGTCGATAGAATAAGGTTAATACACCTGTCAAAGAGTAAAAAATCTATTTTTGACATTGGCGACCTTGACCTTAATGGCCCCTTACTTAAGGAAAAGGAAGAGGACCTCCCTTGGTATGACTATTATAAACATGAAAGACATTAACTTAAAAATAAAGGCTGTATGCGCAGAAATGTTAAGATTTATTTTTTTACACAAGTGACCTTGACCTTGACCTAGAGACGCCTAACGCCACAAAAAATTAGAGGACCGTTAAAGGTATCCACCTACCAAATCTTAAATTTATCATTAATTAAATTAAGGAATTAGGTGAAATTTTTTGATAAATCCAACTTGGCGAATAGGTTAACCATACAAGGCCCTATTTTCAAAGTGATAAAAAGGGAAATTACTGGGAAAATGGAGGGCACATTTATACAACTTGGCAATATCATTTACATTGTATTGATAAGTAAGTGTGAAAATTATTAAGCCATTAGTTCAGATAGAACATAAGATATTTCCAACTTGCCGGTTTAGGTTAACCATAATTAATTTTCTAAGTGCTGAAAAGGGCCATAACTTTGTGCAAATGGAAGCCATAGTTATGTAACTTGCTCAGATCATATACTTTGTATGGATTAATAAGTGTGTAAATTATGAAGCCATTGGTACAGGTAGAACTTAAGAAAAATCCATCTTGCCGTTCTAGGTTAACCTCGTACGGACGTTCCAACATTTTGGGTTTATGGGCTATTTTCTTTGTTATTTTCTTTGTTTTCTTAAGGGCTATTAGCCCATAAACCCTTTGATCATGGAATGAACCTAGTGTTCTCTTTTGTTCTCTTTACTGTTATATATCGGGGGCATAAAAACAATCTGGAATCAAAGTGATCCCTCGGAAGCATTAATCACAACAAAATTAGAATTGCAGACTCGGTTTGATTGAGTTTGTACATTAGGAATAATGAATACGTGCAGCATCCCTCACGCCCCCTAGCACCGGCCTGAGTGGGACTTAATTCTCAATACTCAATAGTAATGGCATCAATGATCCCGAAAGACCAGAAAAATATAACAACACTTAAGTGAAGTACGGGGCAACATTTTACAGCTGCCACACAGCACCTGACACCTGCTGTTATGAAATATAAAATCTGGAATCAAAGTGATCCTCGGAAGCATTAATCACAACACAATTACAAGAGAACTGCAGACTCGATTTGATTGAGTCTGTACACGAGGGATAAAGAATACGTGCAACATCCCTCACGCCCCCTAAAAGTCGAGTTAACAAGCAAAAATTTGCAAGCAATACATAAGTTCCTCACCGGTAAGAACCCCAGCAACAGTCTGAAGAGCATTTGCCATTCAATTATGCCACTGAATGAATGAATGAATGACATGAAAGAACTGAAATCGTTTGTGTTCCTAGCTAGTTTGTCTGTATCATAGTTATGTGTTAAAGATTTCCTGTCTTATAAGGAAATTATGTTTAATACGACACATAATCAAAAGACTCATTTTTATGCATTAGAAATGTTTCAATTTTTCAGGAAATTATTTTTAGGAACCGACTGACAGACAGAGGGCAAATATTTAAACATCACTTGTTGTAACCAGACAATAACACTTTTAAAATCAAAATTCTTAAATTAAAGAAATAAAGATGCTTATATTATGAACGTTGTCATACATGATGGAAGTGATGAGAAAGAACAATTATCTTAAGTCTAATGTGCAATGTAGATACCATTTACAGTAACTCAGAAGAAGTTTAAAAATAACAATTTTTAAAACATTTCCAAGATCAAATGAAAGATAATCATGAAAAGCCATGTGCTTGACTTATAACGCTAATCGCATATAATGTTGATACTGAACTTATAGTTGAAAGTAAATTCATGAAGAAAAAAACAACAGTAAATTTTCAATATATAGGTACTAGAATTATGAACCTTGCAACATATGATGTCAGTGATGATTA
Source organism: Ruditapes philippinarum (assembly GCF_026571515.1). Taxonomy (NCBI): domain Eukaryota; kingdom Metazoa; phylum Mollusca; class Bivalvia; order Venerida; family Veneridae; genus Ruditapes; species Ruditapes philippinarum. The sequence continues at coordinate 23,717 of NW_026853688.1, read as the reverse complement.
GAACATATATTTGAAGTTTGAAAATGATACGTTTAGAAATAAAAAAATATACAATAAAAACAACAATTTTTCACGAAAATTTAAGTTCAATTCTTATTGCAATTCTGATTATTTTAGTGCTAGAGTTGTCAACCTTGAAGTGCATATCTAAATACTATCATATATCCACATTTAATGTTTCATAAAAATGTGTTCAGAACTTTTTTTTCACAAATATTGTAATATTTGCCATATTTTAAGTCTAGTCGTCGCCATAGCAACAGATGGTTCAACATAAGAAGAAAATAAAGAGAGGTGTATAATCGCCAGACTTCATCTTCAATATCTGACCATATTTTAAGTTTTATAAAAAAAATCAATTCTTTTTGCGTAATCACGGGATCCAGTTTTGTGGACGGAAGGACGGATTGACAGACGGAAAGACGGACGGTTACTAAACCTAACGTCCCCTCCCATTGTACCGGTACGGGCCTTATAACTATATTAACATTACACCACAAACCACGTTTCGCTATAGGGATATTGTTAACTCGTTGTTTATCAATCTTGGTTGAGGTCCACTACACATTGTTTCTAGTTTAGCGCGGAGGAAGGTAGTCTAGTACTGGTGTAACTCTCCAGGAACGATGGTTAGGAAACTACCCGCCTATATGACTGAAATACTGTTGGGAAAAGGCGTAAATTGAAACAAACAAACAAACAAAACACATTGTTTCATGTCAACTATAACACGAATAGCCATTTTTTTTTAATATTTTTACTTTTTACTGCATATTTATGAGGTTAAAAGAAAAACCAATGCTTCAGGGTACCAGTGGTAATGGATGTTCGTTTTTTGTTCACTCGAAGAATATTGATTAATAAACAATAAATAAGTGCAAAGATGTCTGAAGGATATATGGATATAAGTTTTTATATAAGAATATATTTTGGTAACTATAATTTCTATACAAAAACGTTTGTGAACTATTAAAAATATTGGTATATTATGTCTCTATAAATAGCCAAATTCATCATGTCGCAAAAACGAGCTAGCTGCTATATCATTTCCCACCATCGTACTGTCGTATTGTCACATTCATACTGTCACCATCGTACTGTCGTTCTGTCACCATCGTACTGTCGTACTGTCACCATTGTACTGTCATATTGTCATCTACGTACTGTCGTACTGTCACCACCGCACTGTAGTTCTGCCACCATCGTATTGTCGTAACTGCCACCATGGTACTATCGTAACTGTCACCATCGTACTTTCGTACTGTCACCATCATACTGCCACCATCATACTGTCGTATTGTCACTATCGTACTGTCGTTCTATAACCATCTTATTGTCGTACTGTCACAATCGTATTGTCGTATTGTCAGCATTGTACTGTCGTCATCGTTATGTACGATAGCGTACTTATGCAATCGTGAAAAAATGTTGCGCTGAATCATTTATCTATAAGAAATTCCATATGTCCGCTCAAAGTGATCAAGATAAAAAAAATATGACAAATCATATTATGTACTACATCTTTATTGTCCATAGAAATTATTAAATAATGTCTCAGTTTCTCTTCGTATTTTTGCACGGACTTGAATTATTTAAATCTGTGATTTTCAGAGGAAAAAAACTTCCGATCATCAAACGTCAAAAATGATATATGTATAGTGATGGATGAAGATTTCATGATATTCAACAAGAGCTGACTATTCTTAGTGCTGAATAGTAAAAGAGCCTTGTTAATGTAAAATTTTCTGAGTTAATAACAAAAGGGCAACTGCTTCAGTTATAGGCCTTGGAGAGCGTCCCTTTATGCTCTCAAAGAAGAGTATAAAATTTCAACTCGTTTCAATAGAATATTGAAAATATCTAAAGTAGTATGCAAACCTAAATGTAAATTCTAAGTTAAAAAGGGGCATAATTCTGTCGAAATACTTGATACAGTTACCTCCTTCTATCTACAGGTTGGGGTCATGATTGTGAACAAGTGTGCAAAGTTTCAAAACCATATGTCAATGGACTTTGAACATATTTGAAGTATTACAAAAACTTTAACGTAAATTCTAAGTCGAAAAAGTGGAATAATTATGTCAAAATGCTTGATAGAGTTACCTCCTCCTGTCTACATGTTTGGGTTATAATGGTGAACAAGTGGCAAAGTTTCAAAGCCATATGTCAATGGACTTTGAATATAGTTTAGGTATTACAAAAACTTAAACAAACATTCTTAAAAGTCAAAAAAGGGGCATAATTCTGTCAAAATGCTTGATACAGTTACCTTTTTCTATAATTCATTATGATATTAATAGAAATTTTTTCATAACATTTATAAAGAAGAGATGTGTTTATTTCATGCTTTATTGTAATATAACAGATGATTATATTCTGATAAACCACTAGTGAAATTTATAAAATATAATTTTCACTGTAGCCGTACTATATCAAAATATAATAGCTGGTGTTCACGAATGAAATATATTTCAATCTTACATGCAAAACAAACAAGTATCCTCTATATACATATAAAGAGATAGCCGGGAAAATATTTGATAAAATTTACAATTAAGAGAGGGAAAATATTTGATAAAATTTGCAATTAAGAGATGTGTATTAACCGGAGTATAATTAGATATATAGATATCCCTGGGAAATAACCACTACCATATCGAGTTCAGAATGCCGTTATAGCGTTAAACATACAGTCCCCGGGGATAGAGTTATCGTTCTTAAATTAAATAAATAAACCCATCAAGTAAACATGAACTGTTTAATTTGATTTGACATAAAACGCAATGATTAAGTATAATTTATATAAAACATAAGCCATGTACATCTATGTATACATGCAATGTATGCTACTGTCTCTTTTGTCTGAAAAGGACAAAAAGACGTTTTCTAAAATTTTAGTGGACAATATTCGTAATCTATTAATTTCAATCATCACAAAAATACATTACATTTACGAAAAAAAGCCCAAAAAAAACAAGCAAGCAGTTTTCGCTTTGCATACGTCATTAAGACAGAACGACTAATAATTCAATGCTTTTATAACGCATGTACAACCTTAACCAGTAACAAAAAATTTGCTATTTTGCACAAGACTTATATCAAAAGCAATTATTAACAATCTTCAATTCTATTCCTGACAAAGACATAAACACTTTTAAAATTTTGAATTTCTGTACATAGAAGATGGAAAAATCTACGGAAGCGTCCTGGTGCCAAGTTAACATGTTCTATAAAAAGATAACTACTACGTAGGACTTTGTAACTTCTACGTAGGACTTTGTAACTCCTACGTAGGAGATAAAAAAAGCCTTATTAGGAGTTTATAACTCCTACTTAGGACTTTGTAAGTAACTACATAGGACTTATTTAGTCCTACGTAGGACTTTATAACTTCTACGTAGGAGATATAAAAACCTAATTAGGAGTTTTAAAGTCCTGCGTAGGACTAACAAACTCCTACGTAGGAGTTAAAACGGCCTAATAAGGAGTTTATAACTCCTACGTAGGACTTTATAAATAAGTCCTACGTAGGACTTTATAACTCCTACGTAGGACATTGTAAGTCCTACGTAGGACTAAATTACTCCTACGTAGGAGATGAAAAAACCTTATTAGGGGTTTCAAAGTCCTACGTAGGAGTTTATAACTCCTACATAGGACTTTAGAAGTGTTCTTCTACGTAGGAGTTATAAAGTCCTACGTAGGAGTTATAAACTCCTAATTAGGCTTTTTTTCTCCTACGTAGGAGTAACAAAGTCCTACGTAGGTAGGAGTTAAAAAGTCCTACCTAGGAGTTATAAACTCATAATTAGGCTTTTTAATCTCTTACGTAGGAGTTATCTTTTTTAATAGAACATGTTAAATTGGCACCAGGACGCTTCCGTAAAAACTTATATGCAATCAACATACAACATGGATTGATAACATTCAGATATAAACATATCATTTTGAGATACATTATATCCCTCCTTTCAATGGCCCTGTCACACTAGACTGCGCTGTCACTGCGTTTGCACGGCGTTGTTAAATTTTCTAAAGCGCCGCGAGATCGCAAGAAAAATCTGATAATTTTGATGACACGGAGACTTCGGGGCGTCTTCACGGCGACCTCACAGCAATTATGGCGTTGCTACGGAGCTTCCACGGCATTGCAATGCGTTCTTACGGCATTTTCATTGGCGATTGTCTGCCTTTGGACTGCGCTTCTACTGCGTTCTTTGCGCTTCCTCTGCGCTTTCACAGCGCTCACACGGCGCTATTGCGGCGCTTACACTGAGCTGAAATCGTGCTTCACATACAAGTTTTGAATGGTCGTGTACCTGCTGCACCTGCATGCAAGCAAGCAGTATTCTAGCTTGCTGTCGTTCATCATACATGGTTAAAAGGATATTCACGTTCTATATATACAGTGAAAACTCTCAATTAAGACCACAAAAGGGACTATAGTAAATTGGTCTTGATTGCGGGTGGTCTTAATTGTGGATATAATTATCAAGGCATATTTATTTCATGACCACTCTTTTTGAATTATTATGTATAAACATGTTAAAAACATTATTTTATAACCTTCGATATACTGTAAACTGATATTTATTTATCCTAATAAGAACATTAATCTGACGATATTTAATGTATAAATCATATTTGCATAGGTCTTATTTCATGTACATAATTCACCTATTAATTAAGAAATTAATTCGTCACAAAAATGAGCAGAAAGTGAACATTAACCCAATCTGAAATTTATTGCCTTACCTTTATACAATATTCTAATTATAACAGTTTTTACACAATGTTTCAAGTGTCATGCTTTAGAGAATGCAAGCAGATGAACAAGAAAAGCATTGATGAAAAGCATCAAAGGGCGACGCCAAAAGAATTTGATCCAGGTTTGCACCCAAAAGATATGTACTTTATAGAAGTACCATTACATGTTACCTGGGGACTAAGCCCAGTTTAAGTTGAAACTTAAACCAAAAAGAATAGACACTGTCTTGCCAAGATGCAAAGACAATTTATAGTCAATTAACCAATCTTATAACACTCATGCTATAAGAAAGAATTTCCTCAGATTTATTTTACCAGATACATGGATACCTGAGTCATCAGCATATAATCACAGGCACGAGTATCGGACCTTGGAAGAAAAAATATGACCAGATTGATAAAAAATGTAAATAATGACCCCCTTTAAAAATATACTATTAACTGTAAGTATATTTTTAAAGGGGTCAGTATTTACATTTAATTTTTGGTTTTTGACACTTTTAAGATGAACACAGAATTTTTATCAATCTGGTCATATTTTTTCTTCCTAGGTCTGATACTCGTGCCTGTGCATATAATAAAAGCTTATTGCTTAGGGTTGCAGACATGTCATTGACATATATGATTAGACATAAAAGAGGACCTAAAATGAACATCAGGGCGACACCATAGGTACTCAGAGCAGTAGTAGAATGAGTACCAGCCACATCGATAAGACTTAAACCATGTAAGAATGTCATTACATATGGCAGATGCTTGAAGTTTCAAGAAGAAGAAGAAGAAGAAAAAGAACTTCTTCATGTGCAGTATAGTATGATCAACTGTATCAAATGCCCTTTGTAGTTCTCAAAGTATTATGCAATACTGCATTTGTCCACTTCATATTTAATACAATCTATCAAATGAATCAAACATGTGTCAGTTGAAAAACCACTTCTAAACCCTGACTGAAACTGCCTGACCATGACTCGAACCCATGACTTCTAAAAGACCAACTGAGCTATCCGGCCGGCTACACATTTTCTCTTTAATAATGAAACAGTTCTATCCGGCCGGCTACATATTTTCTCTTTAATAATGGAACAGTTCTAAACCACAACATATTTCCCCACTATATTGATTTGTGTCCTTGAATTTCTTATGTTTACAGAGCATAGTGAATTAAACTCATGCTTATATGCAGTCACAGGATTAGAAAAACGTTCAGTTTGACCAGAACTCGAACCTATGACCCACAGAATTATGTACCGCAGCTGTAGCGATTAAGCTATCTGGTCGCTTACACATTTTCTCCCCTAAAGAGTGAACTGTTCTAAACCGTGACAGATACTTTTAGATTTTTTAAATTAACAGATGATTAATTCTTAATTAATAAAAAAGAAAAAAAAAACTTACATACTCATAGTCTTAATTAAAATAACAATTTATATATTATTGTATAATTGTTTTTACTAAAAAGGGCTGAGACAGTCATTGGTTGTGCCATTATTTATAACAGTTCAATTTGAAAGTGAACATAACTGTACTAATACATGTAAAATATCTATTTGTTTGTGCAGATAAAAAAAAACTAACGTTTTTTCTGGGATAGAAATTTTATGGAGGCTGATTTATATTTTGCATCAAGGGCACCGGGCGAAAATATGAAAATGCAACAAACGAACCACTTTGTGGTAGATTGTATTTTCATGTTTCATCTGGCGCCCGCTTACTTTTCCGCTTACTTTTTGTATTATGTTGGTTTTCATATGGCACAAATCATCCACTATAAAATCTAGTGCACAAATTTATTCAATGGCAAGTAACAATCTACTCTTTAAATATCTGTTGTCGAGTTGACTCAGGAGACCTGGAGGTTGAGACCAGTGTCCCTCCATTACAAATAGATAAGACAGAAGCTGTCCTTTTCAAACTTTGCACATGTTAGAAAAAAATTAGAATAACTATTCAGAATATGATTTTTGAGACTTTATTAATCATATTGCTTGATCCAAGTTTAAGGACATTTTCAATCAATACATGTATTATCATTTATACTTTTAAATGAAAGTCGCATCCCTTTAATTATAATGACATAACTGCAACTCTTTAAATTCAGAAATATTATAAGTCTCATCATATCAATATACTAAGATATACATGTATGCACATAGCATTAATATTTCCCAGTTTCTATTAAATGAATATGAAATCCTAACATTCACATGCTAATTTTTTATACAACAAAACTAGTAAGTAATACCTAAGATAGACAGAAAAGAACAAATAATTTAGTAAACATGAGTTACTTCCCCTTAAAATATAGAAACCTTAAACCCAAAAGAACACCAAAACAGCAAAATTATGAAATGTTGCAGACCTAGTTTTATTTAGCCATGCAAATTAATGGTAAAGTAGTCATAAAAAATAGATGGCCATGTGACAGTAGTAATTGCAGAAAATCGGATAGCTTTCAACATCCGGATACTGGTACACTTCGTAAAAACAACCATTCTGTGCAACAGATAAACGTAATGTGGATAAAATCAATAGGATATTCGTTTACAACAGTTCATAACCTTTCCTAATACTCATTTGCAGATGCAATTTCTTCTTGTAGAATTTTTTTTTAAATATATAAATGAATAAATTGATACGGCATCAATGTAGACCACAACGATATTCGAAATCCGGGTTTTAGTAACTAAGGAACAAGCTGTTAAACGGAGCCTGCAATTTCGTGAAAATAATATCACAATGCACATGCTTTTTACATAAAGTTATTAAATACAAATATAACAACATATTTGTTGACTTGATTTTTACGAATCAAAATAAAACTAATTAACACAACATGACATTAACTGCTAATAATAACAGCTCCTTCCATAGGCCAAAATAAAAAGCATTCCATAAGAGACGACGCCGCTCATCGGCGTCGCCAATAACAAAAACTTGTTATCATAATAGGTTTTTACTGGAATATCAGTAATCTCAATAGAGGGGTTAGATAAATGAAACAATGAATTGGGACTAAAGCTGGTGGTCTTGAATGTGGATAAGTGGGCTGGTCTTAATTGTGAATCATGTAACCATTAACATTACAAACAGAAAATTCTGTTCTTTAAAAAAATGGGTCTAATTAAAGGGTTGGTCTTAATTCTGGTGTGGTCTTAAGTAGGGATTCTACTGTACCGTATTCTGCAATTTCAGATGAACGCAGTAGAATCGTCTTGAGTGCGCAATGGTCACCGCGACAGTGCCGTAGAGTCGCAGTATGAGCGTTTTAGAAAAAATAAAGCTCCGTGAAAGCGCCGTACACACGCAGTATAAACGCGATAGAGACGCCGTACAATCTCCGTACCAGCGCCGTGACTAATTACTGCGTTTATTCGGCGATCCTTCTGCGCTTTCACGGCGTTGTAAGAGATGTTACTGAGTTGCTACGGCGTCCTTACTACGATCCCACAGCGCTCTTTTCAGAACGCCGAGTGACGGCGTTTGTTTAGAGCATGCTCAAAATGCGCGCCGTCGGTTGGTGTTCTATGCGATGCCACTGCGATGCTATAGCGATTCTGCGGCGGTGTTTGCGATCCTACAGTGCTAACCTTGGCGTTCTGAATTTTTTTTGGACGCTGTGAGAACGCCGCCCTAGTGTGACAGGGGTTTAAGCATGTAGTATATACGCACCTACGAACTCTATTTTTAGCTTTAAACTACCTTTTGTACCTTATATGATAACACCACGATAGGCAATCACGCATACACAGAATAATATAAATCGAAATCATGTACAACAAGTCGGTCAAATTTAAGGTATGCCCATCTTAATCCAGTAATGCCGGAATGTCAAAATAACCCACGATTCGTGCAATAAGTAACGCAGAATTGTGCAGTTAATGGCGGATACCTGACAGGATTTCCAAAGCGGTAAGTAAACTGGCCAATATATTTTTTTATTTAACCGAACTGAAAAAATGAATAGCTGCATACGACTGCAAAGACATTACTCTTTATCCCTCATCAACATTATTTCCACGAAATTGATTACTTTTCAAGATCATTCGTGAAAATGATGACTTGACTACCGTTTTGAGCGAGATTTTGGCTTTTTGCCGACTCGTGTAAGTACAACAATGCATATTATACCGTATAATTTCGATTCTAGGTAGCAATTGAACCTACGCCAGAGAAGTAACTGGATTAGAAGTCATCGACTCTAACCCCTCGCCCACGGAGGTTTAACACCAGTAATCGGAAACTTTTGGGGAAACTTTTTATACAGAATTCATTTTTGTTTGATTGCATAAAAAATACACAGTCCTTGAAACAACAAGCTATAAGCTTCGTAATATAAGTCTTTGTTGAAGTAAGTACGAAGCAATGCGTGAAAAATTTCTTACTCAAGGAAACAACGGGGTATCAAATTCTCAATACCTATTTGAAAATGCCCTTTGTTTAATTATAAAATTTTTCATTGTTCTCACTCTTTATTAATTATTAGACATGACGCAGTCCTTTTTTAGACCTTCATGGCATGGATAGATGAACACATCCATAAACACATCCATATACATGTACATTGAGTAAGTAACCAAAATATATTCAACCTATCTTAAGTCTATGTCAGCCTTTACCTGGAAAATTTATGAAATGGTTTTGCTCAGCTGTGAACTTGGAACAGTTCCTTCAAAGTCTGAGAGATTTCTATTAGATATTTAATGTATTTGTACAAATGAGCTACCTCAGTGAGTAAATGGTCACTCTGTATGGATGTGACCTGCCTCTTTACTGGTGGCCTTTTTTAGGGTCATTAGTCCTGTTAGTTTTGTAAACGTCTACAGTAATGCCTAGCATAAATTCCTACGGTAGATTCATTTGTTTTTCCCATACAAGTGAATATATAATAAGAAACCCTAAGAGTTGGTAAATCTTTACCTATAGGGTTATAATTTATTTAACTTTAGTAGAGGACAATAAGGTTATGCTTTTACAAGTTTTGGGCATTGTGGTTTCTAAGTAAAATATCTTTTGAATACAAGTTACTTCCTTATATAAGAGAAAAAAAAACAAATTAAATAAATAATCTTTTTTCACAGAAATTCACTCCAGGCATATTGCTACAGCTAAATATTTGTTTTTGCTGGGTTTCACATCGCAGCCAACACAATTAAGGACATAAGGAAACTTTCAAGCTTTACTGTCTGGCTATTGCGCATGACACTTCGTCTTATAACAAACATTTGTGCCAAGTTATTTCAGATTCCTTTGACCGGACACGAAAGTGTGACGGACGGACAGACGGACGTTCTTACCAGAGCTACATTATGGGGTTTTCTTTTGTTATTTCTTTTGTTCTTTTTAACCCCACAATGCAGAAAATGACCCCACAAGAGAAACGGAATGAATGACATCAAAGACATCTATTGTTATGAGAACAATAGACCCAACCCTATAATGTAGCTCTGGTTTGTACGGACAGACGGACGGACGGACGGACAGACGGACGGACGGAGCCTTTTACTATATCCCCCTTTTTTCTTCGAAAAGGCGGGGGACAACAAGATCAGACGTGGGCAGAATGTTCACGAATAATAATTTTATTTCAGGAAACAATTGTCAAATTGTACTAAGTTACAATATGCAATCAAAATGTTAAAAGTTTGTCAAGATGTAATTATCATATATTTCTTTATAAGTTAGGAAGAAAATACATTGTCTATAGGTTGCAATTAACTTGATTATATTCGCCTATAAGAGGCGTTATATCTGTGTAACAGTTCACATTTTCCGGCGTTACCGCCAACCACAATTCACGTACATCGGCATTACCTAATAAAAACGGCTTTAATCACATTCTATCCGTTTATTTTCAATATTTCTATATCACAAGAAGTAAGGTTTATGTCACTTGCCTACCAAAAATCTAAATGATAGGGAATAATATGCATTGTTGTACTTATAAGAGCCGACAAAAAGCCAAGATCTCGCTCAAAACGGTGGTCAATCCATCATTTTCACGAATGATCTTGAAAAATAAACAATTTCGTAGAAAATAATTTTGATGAGGGGTAAAGAATTATGTCTTCGCAGCCGTATGCGGCTTCTGATTTTTTTCAGTTTGGTAAAATAAGAAAGATTTTAGCCAGTTTTCTTACCGCGTTTAAAATCCTGTCAGGTATCTGCTATTTATTGCATAATTATGCGTTATTTATTGCACGAATCGTGTGTCATTTTCACATTCCGGCGTTACTGGAAATACACGGTGTAATGTATAACTTTCGTTTTGAGGAGTATTCAAATAGACTAAAAGTGCTGTTAAATAGATTGAACTTAGGGCCGTGGGTTCAAACCTCAATAAGGTCTTTATTCTTTTAATATTATTAATGTGTCTTCAATATCCCTTTAGTTTAGTAAAAAATAGTTTAATTTAAATTTAATTTAGATATTTATTAGCTAAATAATGCTAAATCCAATAACAAATATACTAAGAGGACATTTGTTCGTTTGAGTGAAATATGGAATATATTTTCACGAAACATGATAAAAGAGTGAGACTAGAAAAAGGATTGGAGCACCACACTAAATACCGTATTCCGGTATATACCGGACAAGGCGCTTGAATGATAAAATGATAAAATCATGCATTTTTACCCAACGGCATGAACTTTAACAGGTCTAATTCATCTTTTCACACCGATTTATGAATTATCATGAATGAAAAATGTAAAAATCGACGAAAAAAACGATATTTGTCTATTTTGTGATCATGATTTCTGCAAGCGTCTAGAGGTACTGTTCCAATCCTGTATTGAATTAAATCCATGATAAAATGCCACATATTTTCACGAGCCGGGACCGCGAGTGAAAATATATGGCATTTTATCATGTTGGGTGAAAATATATACCATATTTAGGTGAAATTGTTTGATAAATCCAACTTGGTGGAATAGGTTAACCATACAAGGCCCTATTTAAAGGGAAATTACTGGGAAAATGGATGGCACATTAATATCATGTACATTGTATTGATAAGTAAGTGTGAAAATTATTAAGCCATTAGTTCAGATAGAACCTAAGATATTTCCAACTTGCCGGTTTAGGTTAACCATTATTCATTTTCTAAGTGCTGAAAAGGGCCATAACTTGGTGCAAATGGAAGCCATAGTTATGTAACTTGCCCAGATCATATACTTTATATGGATTAAAAAGTGTGTAAATTATGAAGCCATTAGTACAGGTAGAACTTAAGAAAAATCCAACTTGCCGTTCTAGGTTAACCTCGTACGGACGCATAGTTATCGTTGGAAAAAACGCTAAGCTCACACGGGGTCACACAGCTTATTAACTCTTTGGCACGTGGATTACTCACTAGCCCCCCCCCCGCACCCTTTACCCACTTTACAACCGCCTACCTCTCAAAAACATTGTATTAAACTATTAATTTGGAACAAATTTAAATATTTGATATATGCTTTTCATTCAATTTCCTTCATACCCCGCAAAATAATAATACATACAGTAAATATATATGTATCGCATTTTATTTATTTTTTTTTATTTATTTATCTTTTTTGTTGCGAGCTGTGAAGGAAACTAAATGAAAAGCCTATATCAAATATTTAAATACATCTCAAATGAAACAAGAGCCATGTCAACATGGCCATCCCCCGCCGAATGTGTTTGCTCATTGGAAGAATGTATATGTAGTAGAGCGGAATAATTCCATTTTAAGAGGTCTTTTGTAATGAAAACTGATGGCTATAGTGTTTACAGATTTGAAACCTATGTGAATACTGATGGCTGAAAATAACAAAGGGCAATTACTGAAAAATAATGCAGGGTAGGTTATTATTCTTGTGTGCTGCATCCCTCCTCAGTAAAATCTATCCACCTATGAAGTTTCAAGTTGATACCTCAAATACTTTTTGAGAAAAAAATTGAATTAAAAAATTAAGTATGAAAAAGAACAAAGGGCAATAACACAACAATTATAAAAGGTAGAGCGTTATCATTCTTGTGCAGTCCACACCTCCTGAGTGAGATCTATGCACCTATGAAGTTTCATTTTGATATCTCAAAGGCTTTTTGAGTTATGGTCTGGACAAAAATTAATTTTGAAAAATAACAAAGGGCAATAACTCAAAAATAATGCAGGGTAGAGTTATCATTCGTAAGCACTGCACTCCTCCTCAATGAGATCCATCCATCTTTGAAGTTTCAAGTTGATACCTCAAATACTTTTTCAGATAAGCTCTGGACAAAATAGCATGAAAAAAAACAAAGGGCAATAACTCAAAAATTGTATAGGGAAGAGTTATCATTCTTGCGCACAACATTCCTCCTCAATAAGATCTATCCACCTATGACATTTCATGTTGATATCTCGAACACTTTTTGAGTTATGCTCAACTCAGGTGAAAAATTAGGTATGAAAAATAACAAAGGGCAATAACTCAAAAAATATGAAAGGTAGAGTTATCATTCTTGTGCACTGCACTCCTCCTCAATGAGATCCATCCACCTATGAAGTTTCAAGTTGATACCTCAAATACTTTTTGAGATAAAGTCTGGACAAAATAGAATGAAAAATAACAAAGGGCAATAACTCAAAAATTATGCAGGGTAGAGTTATCATTCTTGTGCACTGCACTCCTCCTCAATGAGATCCATCCACCTATGAAGTTTCAAGTTTATACCTCAAATACTTTTTCAGATAAGCTCTGGACAAAATAGCATAAGTAAAAACAAAGGGCAATAACTCAAAAATTTTATAGGGAAGAGTTATCATTCTTGCGCACAACATTCCTCCTCAATAAGATCTATCCACCTATGACATTTCATGTTGATATCTCAATAACTTTTTGAGTTAAGCTCCACTCAGGTGAAAAATTAGGTATGAAAAATAACAAAGGGCAATAACTCAAAAATTATGAAAGGTAGAGTTATCATTATTGTGCACTGCACACCTCCTGAGTGAGATCAATGCACCTATGAAGTTTCATGTTAATATCTCATAGGCTTTTGGAGTTATGCTCTAGACAAAAATCAATTTTGAAAAATAACAACGGGCAATAACTCAAAAATCATACAAGGTAGAGTTATCATTCTTGTGCACTGCACTCTTCCTCAATGAGGTCTATCCACCTATGAAGTTTCAAGTTGATAACTCAAATTCTTTTAGAGATATGCTCCGGACAAAAATGTCGGACGGAAGGACGGACGGACGGAAGGACGGACGGAAGGTCGGACGGACGGAGACTATTTCTATATCCTCCGCCAAAATTTTTCGGCGGGGGATAAAAAAACTGCAGTTTACATTGTATTGGAGAGGTTGAAGGTTTGAAATGGGTAAAGGGTGGGGGGGGGGGAGAATTAACCATCAAATCAAACTTTTCTGATAAATTTGTAAATTATTGGATCTTTAAATTTGTGTGCAACAAAATGTTTTTAAAACTGTTACTTTGTTTTTCCTTTATTTCTACAGTATAGTAATGAACTTTAAACTTCATATATATGTTCCCAACTTTACCCATATTTCCAGGATAATACAAACAAAAACTTCCTTGAAATAATGTTAAGTCTATATTTCTATAGGTATTTACTTTTTGAATTGATTCTGTCTTTATAATCACAAACATCGGTTTATATTTCGAGCAACACTTTTTTTCTTTGAAAAATATTAAATTTAATACACAGACATTTTAAGTACAGTCAAGTGTTTGAGTAAGCATTTACAAAATTAAACATTAAGCCCAATTTGATTTATTAAATAAACACTAATTTAGTGTTTGATTTTCTTTTTTATAAAACTGTCGGTTTATAAGACGGATTAAATTTCGTCGATTTACAACCCTTCACGTATCTTTCTTTTCGATTTTTGCGTGATGAAAATATAATGCTATACTTATTATCCACATCATCCATGAATGATATATTAAATATATATAATAAAAGTGGACAAATAATACAAAGTAAAAACCTCCCATGATTAATATAGGTTAAAGTTTATTAGAACGTATTTACAAAATTAATTTTGTAAATACGTACTTAAAACTTTAAAACTTTAACCGGCTTAGTGTTTTTAATTATTTTTATTAACAGTCGATTTACAAAAGGGGCTCGTCCAGTCTTGGTGCCAAACAACCCCCATTCCTTCCCCCCCCCCCCAAAAAAAAAAAAAGAAAATAAAATAAAAATGAAAATAATAATTAAAAAGCCCAAAAACAACTTGTCTGTGGAAAACAAAAGTACAAACACCTACACCGTATTTATCCGCTGTCCCTGTCCCTGAATTATAAACAACAGTAACCAATAAATTGATGGTTACCATTGTCTACTGTTCTGCGAAATGTAGTCGAGCGAAACAGTACGATGTAGGTTTTCGTACTTTCGTTTTCGACGAAATGGCCGATCAACACAGTTATTTTGCAACTTTTTACAAGTTGGAGTGTCCGAGTTTAAATGTAAGGTAGTTAAGTTTGTATATAAGGTAGAAAAAGAATGTTAACAATTTTCTAAATGCATCATGCGTAAAGATTAGCAAAATAGCTTGTATTGTTACACATCTCGACATTTTGGTTGTTCCACAGCTTGTCCTAGTAAAGCTCCGTAGCGTTATGGCGAACCTTTTCGTGGTATAAGTATATAGGGAAAAAATTATCATTCATCACAGAAAAGTTGTTTTGAGGCTTTTTGATTTTGGTTGCATTTTTTTTCTTCTTTTATTTTTAGTGTGTGGGGCGGGGGTGTATGTGCACTAAGACTGGATGAGAACCTGTGCGATTTACTACACTGATGAACAGTTTACCGATTTAATAAAGTAAATGTGTTAAGATTCATTTGAAATACTGCAATCCTATTGGACAAAAATAATTTCAAACACTAACACATAAAGAGACTTCAGCGAACAGGTTGTATTCGCACAACGTCAAAATAAAAGCGACATATAAAGTTATGGAAACAAGAAGCACAGGCACGAGTATCGGACCTGGGAAGAAAAAATAGGACCAGATTGATAAAAAAACCTGTGTTCGTCACCTGTGAAAACAATTGGCCAGACAATTAAAAATAACTTTTAACACTATTTCATGTTTATATTAAGCTTCAAAATGAAACCAACCCCAAGTCTCTAGTCCTTCCTGTTCATGAAATATCTATCAGGAAACGAGCAAATTCGTGCTTAAAATCCTTGGTAGACAAAATTGCGGCACAAAGTTTAAAAATGTTTTTTTTAATTGTCTGGCCAATTGTTTTCACAACGGCCCGGGAAACGAATCCCTTGCTCGTAGGCTCGAATCTGGAGTTTCCGGCCTTCTCTTAACTTATATTATATTTTTTAAAGGGGTCATTATTTACATTTGTTTTTTTTACACTTTTAAGATGAATACATGTTTTTTTATCAATCTGGTCATATTTTTCTTCCCAGGTCCAATACTCGTGTCTGTGGCAAGAAGTAGTAAATAGTCGATGATACAATCATAATCACGTTTCTCGATATGCGCTTCTGAGTAGCTGTCAAGTCCCTGAGAAAAAACTTAATCATTCAATACCTACATGTATATAATAACATATTCATATCACCTGTGTTTACGTTCCCATGTCACTATGTTTAAACCAGATAAACAAATATAATTTTCATAAAGAGAAATATTGCTATTGAATACTAGTAATTGTAATACTTACACAAATCCTGATTTTTAATCAATGTCTCTCCTTCATTTTACAAGTTATTTTGTTGATAGCAGGAATATCACAATATGTACCTTTTTTATATCCAAATATAATATAACAAGATTAAACATGTCCATATATATGTACAAATATTATGCGTATAAAACTATAAACGATTGTGTATCAGCATCATATAGACCGTTTTCACGAGTGGGCGAAATCTACCCTTACACCGGTACTTCCATACAAAGTAGGACACTTCGCAGTTAATATTATTAACTTCTCCGCCGGTGACTAATGTATCATATTGAAAGTTAACAAGAGGCCGAAGGAAAACTGGTAAACATGCACAATTTATGTGATTTTTACAAAAAAAAAGTTATAGTTCGAGTACGATAAACAGACCTTTCGTCAGTTCAAGAAATACAAGCACATTCCATTAAAAGATTAACTCAGGTAAACATAGTTCAACTGTAAGTGATTAACCAAATGTCACAGGGTGAGAAAAATGTGCAGCCTGACCGGGACTTCAACCCGGGACCCTCGGAATACCGTATCGCGGCTCTACTTATTGAGCTTTCCGGCCGCAGCACTGTGTCACGGTTCAGAACTGTTCACTTTTTAGGGGAGAAGATGTGTAAGCGGCCAAATAGCTCAGTCGGTAGAGCCGCGGTCCCGGTTTCGAGTCCTGGTCAGGATGCACATTTTTCTCACCCTGTGACATTTGGCGCCGAACGTTGGGACATGACTGTATAGCTTAGAGTTACTTTACATTGTTCTGTTACTTTGTGAAATTCGAGGACGAATTTCAATATAGCAGGTGAGTATGTCACGGTTCAGAACTATTTAAGGGAGAAGATGTGTAAGCTCAGGCGGTAGAGCCGCGGCACGGTATTCCGAGGGTCCCTGGTTCGAGTCCCGGTCAGGCTGCACATTTTTCTTACCCTGTTATTAAATAAAAAATTAAACAAATTATATTTGAAATATCATCATTGATAGGCACTATATCACAGTAAGTAAGACTGCTTATTATTAGGAAAGTGAATGCAGCTGGTGGATTCAAAACCTGGTGTAAACTGTTCATTTTTTCAAGTTTTATTTTTTTTTTAATTACTTAATGTCTGACAAAATAAATATATTATTGTGCATATGAACTTATATAAATTGCATTTTTGTCTCTCTTAAAAATTTGTTATAATACATTTATAATAAAAAACGAAAAAGGAACAACACAATAAATGAGATGAAGTACTTCGAACAAAAATAAATAAATCAATCAAATAAAATAAATATCATTATATTGTTTCGTAAAAAGTAGGATAATAATAATAATAATTAAAAAAACAATTAAAAAGAATTTCTTAAGTCTGTTAGCCTTCCGCCTTAACCCATTACTTCATGAGCATTTTGTGAAAATGGCTGTTTTCATTGAAAAGTCTCCCGTTACAAGTTCAAATTGCTATAATACTATCAAAACTGCTTCAACACTAATCAAACTTGGCACAAATGTTAACTGGACCATTGCCCTTGCAACAACATGCTCAGGCTTAAATTTTCTGTTAGCATGGCAACGAGGGGACATCTCAAAATTGCCAAAAATCACTAGTTTGCGTTGATTTTTTCCATAATAATTGATTTCAAAGTGCTGCAACTTCTCAATGGATTGAGATAGAGTCAAATGCTTTTCAGCGTTGGTTACACGTTACCTTATGATCAATCTGGGGTCATTTATAGCCTCTCACAAGTCCAAAATTTTCTTATGCATTTTTTTACCATTTGAGACAACAAAAGGGGGGGGGGTGAAAAAGGCGTTAAAAGGCGTGTATATGAAGTAATGGGTTAAAGTAGGTTCCTTCTGAGCTAAGTGTTGTGCTGATTGAGCTATTGCGACATTTAATGATTAGTTTAACAATAATCAGTCAAACCTTTAATTAAACTTTGTTTATATGTACTAATAAATTTAAAAGATCCTGTAACATATTTTTTACG
Organism: Ruditapes philippinarum; assembly: GCF_026571515.1. Classification (NCBI taxonomy): domain Eukaryota; kingdom Metazoa; phylum Mollusca; class Bivalvia; order Venerida; family Veneridae; genus Ruditapes; species Ruditapes philippinarum. The sequence goes on along the minus strand of NW_026853688.1, from coordinate 5,309 downwards.
AAAGTGCAGGATTTGTATCTGTTACCATTAATCCGGATTTGTTAATACATGTAATTGTACATCAGTGGGCTTTTTTTAATTGATTATGATTGTCAGACATACCGGAATAGACTTTTCTTCTTTTTCTAAGGATGTCAATTATATAAATTTCTTATACATTATTAAAGGTTACACTTTCTGTGTTTGTTTTCTGTGTTTATTTTCATTTTTACCGCCTGGTCCGAGGTGATTATGAATGATAGCCGAGATGTCTCGATTGCGTGGCGAGAAAAAATACATACATTAATAACGTCAGGAAATCCAGCGTAGACGATGTAAATAATGTGCATGTACCTTTGCTATCTATATACTGATTGACATAATAACTCATAAAAGAAATGTGATTCATTGTATTGTAAACTTTCTGTAGGCTACAGGCTTCCAAGCGGGATCAAATGAGGCTAAACGCTACGTAACGTGGTTTTTATTTAGTGGACATTTTAACAGTTAAAACCCCGCGGTCGCTCCCCACCGGTTGCTCTATTTGGGTTCTTTATTGTTAAATTTTAACAAATACATAGTGTTTGCGAAAGAGTGAGTCTTTGATGTTAGAAACAAAGTCCGAGAATTATCGTTGAATTTCTCTATTATAAGTTTATATGTGTTCTCTACCAAAGAATACAATAAAAGCATTGATACAAAGCATCAAAGGGCGTCCAAGCAAGAAATGCAGCAAGTGAAGATGAATTAGTAGACATCAGATGACCAGATATTTTTATCAACTTTTCAATGGTTAATTGGTTTTAACCAGTATTGTATATCATTAATGAATGGGCGGACAAAAGACATTGTTCATCATGAACTTTGGTAGGCATGCTAGAGATTTTTTTATTAAATGTTTGTCCACAGAACTTTAATTCTATTAATATTTACGATAATATCCAAAATATACAGGTCTATAATATCCAGGGGTATTTTTGGATATTATCATTAATATTGGTTATTTGATAGAATTTCAAGTTCATATGGTATTTTCTTTGGGACATACAAAATAATACTAGTAGTCGAAATGAACAAAGTCTGTTAATTGATTTATTTGTGAGGTCAATCTACTGTTTTCATGAATTACTTCAGAAACCTCATCCGACCCATAAGTGTGTTTACATTCCTATCAATAAACCCATAACGAATCATGTTAATATTGCAGACGAAAAATGATAATCCTATGATATAACAATTCGTAAAAAATGCCTACTTAAAGAGTACAATTAATTGTTTTAACATGTCCTGCAAAATTCTCCAGTTCGTGATTTAATAACATAGCGCGATACGAATGACCGTTTCGGTAAACTAAAACTACTTCTATAAATAGACTTTCGGACTTTCACAATATTAAGGTCATCATTCTATTTATAGGTAAAGCAATAACACACATATAACCCACTGTGTTCTACAAAATGATTAATAAAAATACCAAAGCGGGATAAGATAATTTCATTTGAATATGTTTACATTGCGAAATTATCCGATTCGCTATTCATTGAACATATCGCGACATTTCATTTTTGATAATCAAACACCCTCATAACAATCGGAATGTTCGGCTTTTATGGTCTACGAAAAGGCCCGAGAAGTTGCAATTGCCCTTTCACAATCCAAAAAGGTAATTCGGCATTCAATGAACGCATCTACTTAGAGAGCCGGGGAAGTAGGCCCAGAAGGGAGAGGTAGTGCGGGGGGGGGGCGAAACCTAAAATAATTAGGAGGGAAGATAAGACACTCACAGTGAACGAGAAAACCAGAAATAGTGCCACCGCTAGTGCATGTAACAATAAACAAGAAATACATCTGAGGAACACAGAGGAACACTGCCTTGTTACAGCTAGAAGTATAAGCACTGCTGTGGAGTTTTAATTGATTAATGGTGCACCAAACACCACTGTTAGCCCCAAAATGTTCCTTTTAAACAAGGCAATGTTGATAAAATGAATCCCCGTCAAGCAAAATTCTAACACCATGTGAAATAAGTAAAACACAGAAATGATTAATGTTTTTAATGATTATTTGATGTAATTCTCAGTGTAGGCTACCATTGCATTATGATTGATGGTGCAATTTTAAAGCTGCGTGCCTCCAGATGAGAAAACAATTATTTCAAGAAAAATGAAACTTGAGAAAATGAGCAAAGATATAAATGGAAATTAAACATTTCTTAATTCAAGTAATAGATAGAGAGATAGTTTATTCATATAAAGACGTGTAAAAAAATGCACATGGTCACACCAAAAAAAAAACAACATACATTCAAATGAAATTAAACATCATGTAATCATCAACGTTTACATTATTTTTTCCGATAATGATACAAATACATCTTTGGATTGTATTAACAATACATTAAGAATGAAAGGAAATAAAGTAAAATTACCAACAAAATAGCATTTCTTTATAATTATGTCTGAAGATTCGTCTGAATTAATTCCCTGCGTTTCTATAATATAAATAATATAATAATTTATATAATCATTTGCGATTAACGACAGATTTTGCAGCATTTATCACTATATATTTATACTGCGTGACTACTGCAGTAGGGACAATGTTTGCATATTGTGACCTATTTTGGTAATTAATGTGACATTTTGCCCTTTGTCCCTGTCAGGTTGAGGTAAATTATATACATATATGTTTATTCTTTAAGACTGACTATTTTATTGGCGATTAACCTGTTATTGATAATTACAAATGTTTAGAATAAAATATAAACATTGCCTAACACTAAAAAAGGATTGTCCCACTTTTTAAAAATTAACATAACCGACGATTTTTGAAGGATATTTATAGATTTTTATATGAGTAATAAGGAAAATTGAATACTCAGGTGACATTTATTATAAAATAAAAACAAACATGATAGCATATAAAGCTTTTCTTAATTTTACTTGAAACCTCACTATTTACCCTTGGATGGACATAATGTCACTTTAACGTGGATTGTATTTTTTAAAGATTATAAGGCATCTGCTTTAACGATATCATAACTTTATGTGGAATCAATATGTTATTTCAAGTAAATCATGACATTACATTTTATGATGTAGTTATAAGGATTGCTTTGATTTCTTTCTCACACTTTTATACAATGTACAAAGTATTGACAGGATCCTGCATCTTTACTACTGAAATTAGCCCACTGACTTATTCAATATTACTAATTTTTCACTCAGTACTGAGTATTAACCTGATTGTTTCTTTTAACTACTTAAGATGTCATATACTCAGAGCCACCTTTACAAAAATGCCATTTTCAATACAGGAACTAAAGCTGCACGCCTCCAGATGAGCCAAAATATTTCAGGAAAATCAATATTGAGAAAAATGCACTAAACTTTTAAGAACGGTAAGAACATTCAAGATCCAATTTATATTTTAAATGCTATGTGCGGTTTAACACTGATTTTGAAGTATTTTATCAACTTATTGCTACTGCGTTACTAACGCAGTATGGAATGCTTTTGCATATATTGACCACTTTTTGGTAGATTGTAAGTGCAAAATGTAAATTACTTTATTTGTTCACATTACATTATTTTACTTTTAAATACATTTCCAAAAATTTTATGAAAAATGACATGAATCTGGAGGCTTGTTGCTTTAAACAGCAATTAAAAGATAAGACAAAATGTATTCGTTTATATTTTCTTTGCCTTATTTATAAAGCAGAACGGTATTCAATAACTGCAAGGGTCCACTTCAAGTGTCCGTTATTTTAAACAATGATATCCACGTGAACTGATTTCTTCCTTGTTCTAATTACATTAAAGTGTTTACTTCAAATTATAAACAGTGATATATCAGCCGCGACATGTTACAATATATAAAGAAAAATACTTAGAAGACATCCTGAAACCGGAAATTTAAAACTGAAAGTGTTCCCTGTTGCAAGGTCAATATATCAAGTGTCGTTTTGAAAAGAAGAAATTAGATTTGTCAACTTCAATGTTTTTCCTTATTGCTAAATATGTGTAATGTAGAAAATACGACTGAGCGAGTGTTTTGTCAGGAAGTTAATGACCGCTTTTACGCTTTAGAATGGGCCATATACAGCCACATCTGAAAACTACGAAATACCGCCATCGACTTTTCAACTTAGGAGATACGCAAAAACTAGATATTATTCATGTACTTTCTTATTGTCGTGGTGTAATGTTAACACTATATGTCAGAAGGTTTGATGTTTTTAAAGCCTCATTTGCCAGGCTGATATCGAGTTTTTGGTACATTATAGCGGAAATTAAAAAATAACAGGCGTTAATGGCAACATTTTGCGCTAAGATATCTCCTAAATTTGTCAAAAAATTCGACATTTTGTCATACAGACCAAAAGAATGTATGTCCTAACTTCGAGCTGTCAATTAGTATTTTATATATAGGAAGCATAAACAAGCCACAATAGTGACGACATTTCGCAGTGCGGCAAATGCTTGTTTTCCGTGCTGACTTGCCCGGAAAATTTTCACAAAGGGTATCATTGTCTTGGCACCGACAAATTGTGTATTTGAAAAAAGTTCTTATATAGCACCATGGTTTTATTAAAATATCTTTGATAGAAGAAAATAGAACGAATTTATACAAAACGAAGTAAAAATAGATATCATTTTTCATTCTATGGTAACACTTCATTTATAAACAAGAGTGCTTAATGATCATGTGTGCGCTTGATGAGAGCTATGGTAGCTGATTTCTGCCATTCGTGTTTTCGCCAAACGACCCCGCCAAGCGAAAAGTCGAGGATTTCCAATTTTAAATCGCGGGGGCGCAGAGCGAAAACTCGCTTATTAGCGAGGACGCGGGGCGCTGTTAAATAAATAAAACGTCGACCCGCCAGGGCGGGAGCGAGATTAAAGAAATAAAACGGCGACATAATAAATTATTACGTTAATAAATAAAACTTTACCTGCGCTCCCGCTTATAAGCGTGGTTTCGCTTCGCGACCCCGATGTATTATTTCTTAAATTTCGCCCTGCCCGGACATTTTTTAGCTGTTTTCGCCCTGCACCCCGCCATTTTAACATGTTAAGTCTCGAAATTTCGCTTGGCGGGGTCGCGGGCCTAAAACGCAAATGGCGGAAACAAGCCACCATAGAGCACAGGTTGCAATATCAGTATACAACCCTGAAAAAAATAATTCGACATTCCAAGGCGTACTATAAGATACCAGATACAAAACCACTGATAAAATTATTGAAAAATTTCCACTATCAAAATTATAGTTATAGAAAGGAGGAAAGCCTACTATTTGTTCATTGCCAAACAATGTGGAACACGGG